>NC_046380.1:691466-914454 GCF_011125445.2 Fundulus heteroclitus | reverse complement strand
ACCTCACCTCTGCTCTCCTCACACGGTTCTGCTTCAGCCAGGAGCCGGTCCAGATGGGAGCCCAGGTCCTGGAACCCCAGAGGCTTCCTGCACACCCACACAGAGCAGAACACGGGTCAGAACCGACGAAGGCAGAACCAGGCTGATTCAGCTGCAGGTTCTGACCCGTGGAACCAAGGAGCAGCAGGTCCATAAACAGTAAAATCCACAGAACCAACGACCCAAACAGAACCAGACAGAAAACTAAAAGACAGGAGGAGGTGCAGGAGGTCCAGCAGTCAGCCTGTTTGGGTTCATCAGAACCTCCCGTCCTTCAAGGTGAGTGGAAACATCTACAGGGTGTTATAGAGGAGGAGGAGGAGGAGGAGGAGGAAGAAGAGGAGGAAGAGAGGAAGAGAGGAAGGAGGAGGAAGAAGAGGAGGAAGAAGAGTAGGAGGAGAGAAAGAAGAAGAGGAGAGGAAGAGGAGGAGGAAGCATCTCCTCCTGTTTTGCTGCAGGAGGTCAGGAGGAGACCAGCTGCCAGCTTCTATGATTAGACCTGAAACCCGAGGCAGGAGGCGCTGATCCAGAGGAGCTAAAGTTAGATATGGAGCACCTGGTGTCAGAACCAGCAGAACCAGAACCAGCAGGTGGGTTTGGGTCGGGCTGCAGCTTAAAGCCACTTCACCAACATTTCTGCAGTGAAGCAGTTAAACCGGGTCTAAACTGGCTGAGGCTCGTTTGTTACACGGTTCTGGTTCTGTTGGACTCGCTGGTTCTGTTGGACTCGCTGGTTCTGCTCAGTACCTGAGAGAGGCGACAGTGGGTGGCTGCTTGCTGGAAGGGAAGACGTGATGCAGGTAGTCGCTCAGCAGCTTCTCACTGACGATACCTGAGAGAGAGAAGAGGAAGATCAGCGGAGGACAGGCTCCGTCACCACGCTCCACCAGAACCACCAGAACCACCCAGAACCACCAGAACCACCCAGACCCACCCAGAACCACCAGAACCACCACGCTCCACCAGAACCACCAGAACCACCAGACCCACAGCCTGGGAGAACGACTTAATGACAGACCGGACCTGAGGCGGCACCGTTTATCCTCCGTGTTCTGGTCCCAGAGGACCGCCTGGAGCCCGGGTCTGACGGACGTGTGGGTTCAGCTGGTTTTATTTTTCATGCATTCTCTTTATTTTATTTCAGCGCGTAGTTTCAGGCGTTTTATATTCAGCGTTATAAATAAAGATGGTGTAGCAGGTGGAGGCGTCAGGAGACGCTTCCCTAAATCCTCTCAGGGTTCCTGCACACCTTTACCTGTTTATGCTTCGCTGCATGCAGTGATGTTAGATAACATGTCCTGTGCAGCCCTGCTTCCTGACAGGAACCCCGACAGAACACCCCCCCCCCCCCCCCCCAGGTGTCCTACCTGTGGACCGGGGCTTGTCCGTGTCGGAGGCCAGCCTGTAGTTCCTGCGTGTCAGCGCCGTCACGCCGCCCTTGGTGCTCATCCTGACGGCCTGGATTCAGCGACCCATTCACTGCTGACAGAACAGAACCGCCACACGGCGCTGACTCGGTGGTTTATGGTGGACCAATCAGCCGCTCAGGCTTCCTGTGAAACCTGCTCATCATCATCATCATCATCATGTCTGACCACCACCTCCTGGTTCTGACCCAGTCAGGACTCCCCTGTGGGGAACGGTTCATTTATCAGGTTTAATTGTTGCTCCTGCTGTTCTGAAGGTCTGACGATGAATCAGTAACGCTCTGCAGACGCGTGGCTCTATAGAAAAACACCCAGTAGATCAGTTTTCTGAATCAGAATGTTTTATTTGTCACAGCGGCAAATAAATAAACAAAATATTCTGATATTCTGGACAGTTTTCCATCTTGTTGCATTCTAGCCAATCGTGGAGGTTCATACTACCGTCCTACCTCCTCCCAGCCAATCACAACGCAGACCCAGGAGCCAGCCGTCACCACGCTTCAGAGAAATTGTTGCTTTTTAAGACTTAGTTTAAAACAGTTGGCTGAATAAACGATTGTGTTTGAATTCAGCGTCTTTATGTAAAAATAAGTCATTAAGCAGCAGCAGCATAAAATGGACTTAAAATATGCTTTGAACTGTTTGATAATTATCGATAATCACGATTTCTGTGTTATCGATATGTTTTTTTCTACATGGTCCAGCTCCGTCAGAACCGTGTGTCACATCCACACACCCAGCAGGTTCTGGACTGGTTCTGGTTCCTCTCAGCCTTCTACACGCAGGAACTGGACCTGTTGGACCTCTTTGCCTTAATGGGGGTTGGTACCGTGAGTGAGTGTGAGGAGAGCCGCCCATCAAAGCCCAGAGTTCTGCTCCACAGACTGAAAGAAGCCAGAGGATTCCTGCTGCTGCTGGCACAGCCTGGTCTGCTTTACCTCAATATCAGCAGATTTCTGCAGCAACAGCCGTTTAATTATTGATTTCAAGTAGCCACTAATTATGTGCAGGTTTTGTTTCCGGTAAGAAACTTTGAGAAGCTGAAATATTAAAGTTAACAGGTTTATCCACCGTTCATCTGCTGCATGTAGTAACGCTGTCAGCTGAATAATCTTTTACGCTGTTTTTATTCTTGTTAGCTGTAGCTTCTGGACGCTGTTAGCATGCTAACTCGCTCCGTTAGCTCACCGCAGCGGTCGGGCTAATGCCAGCTGTCCGGTTCGGTTCTGGTTCTTGATGGACGGGTGTCAGAGAGATGAGCAGCTGTTACTCCCTCGGTCCGGTTCCCTGTGACTCATCGAAGCTAGCAGCAGGCTAATGGCTAAAGCTAACTAGCTAACGCTAAACTTACCCGCAGCTTCTCGCCGTCCGGCGGGGCTGGCTTCCAGCTGTGGCCCGCTGCTGTGACCTGCAGCCCGGCTGATTAAAGTTCGGTGAGCCGCTACCAGCGACCGGAGGCTAATTTTCACAACAATCCTCACCTTGTTAACGCCTCTCAATGTACGGGGCGCTGCTTGGTCCAAAATAGAAAATTAAAATCCCGTTCACGGAAACAACGCGAGAACAAGGAGAAGCCAGAGCGCCGGTTCTTCTTCTTATGTTTTATGGTTTCTGGCTTTCTGGCGGTTGACAAGCAACGTTGGGCGCATTACCGCCACCAATGGAAACGGAGGGTAAACTACCAGAACGGGAGCAGAACGTATCTCTGTGTATGGGAACAGAACACACGCACAGCTCGTCTGGACCTGCATTATTCTTTAGATGATAATAAATTATTACTTATATTGATCATAATATGAAATCATTGTATGAATAATGTATTCATTGGTGAATGTGAGAGGTAATATTTTGGGTTAAATAAATTATTATTTAAGTTCTTGTTAGAATTATTATTACTATGTCTACATATTTTGTTATTTACTATTTTCATTGTATTTATCATATATATTTACTCTTTACTACTAAGAAGTTTTAAGGTTTTAAATCTCTCTCTTACAGTTGCAGAAGGCCTGCAGAAAGCAGAGAAATATGTTGTGACTATGATAAATGTTTTTATGAACTCTATTCAGCCATCTGGAGTGCTGCACTGTGTGAACTGCTTGGTTTTATCTCGAAGGTCACAGTTATTTTGCTTATCCCTACCCCTTAGATTCAAAATGGAACCAGGGATTCCTTTTCCTAATAAATAGAGAGGGGGCGACGGATTTGCTTCAGATCGGATTTGGACATCTGTATTAAGCATCTCCGTTCGATCTCCTTGCAAGATTATTTGAAACCCAATCTCATTGTTGTCTCTCCTTCTTATGTTGTTGATGAATGTTTTAGGTGTTTGAACATGACAGTTCTTTAGTTTTTTTTAACATACAAAACTATTCATACACTACACCATATTTTATTGTAAACATTTTTAAAACAATAATATTTTTAAAATCTAAAAAAGCCTAAAAATATATCTTTAAAATATTACAGAATTGTGGCTATAAAACCAGAATTAGGCTGCGGCCGCGGTGCATTCTGGGAAAGTGGTCAGTCTGCAGCACGCACAAGTCTGATGCACGCTGGATAAAGAGGGCGGGGTGAGAACACCATCCGGGGATTTGTTCCGTTCTCGGTCTGCAGTTCTTGGCAGCTGGAACAGTGATGGGGCTGATGACGTGTCACCAGAACATGAGAACGCTCAGGTACGCATGTTGATAAACAGACCTTATTTCTTAAGGATTGGAATCACTTCTCACCTGAAACTTCCTGACCTTTGACCAGATTTCCACTACTATCTATTTCAGTGGTTTTCCTTTCCTTGCATTAGAAAAACCACACATGCACCTCCATTTCCCTCCTAATGCTGCTGCAGCTTTACATAAAATGTAGGTGAGTTTGTCTGAATCCTTTTAACGAAAGATTCACCAGACAGCCTGACTGACGGGAAATTCTGACACTGAGCATCCATCTCTGATTTTCGGAGCGTGAGACTCACGTCTTGTGTCTATTGCTGCTGATCTCTGACTGGACCTCTGACACACACTGAATGCTTGATGCTGGTTACCTGGATGGGTACACAACCCTTTTCACATTGTCCACACAAAGCACTTCTCACTAGAGCCACATTCACCCAGTTGCACATTCATTCATACACCGATACCTAGATCTGTAGACAACTTGGGCTTAAGTGCCTTGCCCAGTGGCACATATGAAGAATCAACAGTCTTTATTGTCATCATGTAACCATAATGAAACTTTGGTGAGACGCCGGCTCAGAGTTAACATATAACACTCAGACATGATGTTCAAGCTGAACACATAAACATCACCTCCTGAGAAGCTACGCGTTCAAATAGTCGTTAGCGTCTGATAAGATTTAAATGTTTGAGTCAGAAAAGACGGTTTGAGTCAGAAAAGACGGTTTACAGAAGGATGTAAACTACTGTATAATAGCAGGAATGTTACAGATAAATGAGGCAACAGTGACGCAGGAGTTAGGAAGTACCCCAGCGGGTTGCTGATTCAATCCGCTGCTCCGGTTCTGTAGAAGTTCTTTAGCAGCTTAGTGGGAAGTCCAGACCTTTTCAGTTTCCTGAGGAAGAGGAGCTGTTGTTGGGCCTTCTTCACCAGGTGGAGGTGTTCACAGTCCAGGAGGTCAGAGGAGATGTGAGGAGGTAGAGAGGAAGTGTTCAGTCCTCCTGGACCTCCTGTAGGATCATGTTCTTTGGTTCCTCCAGAGCGTTCAGCACCATCCAACCAGAACTCCTGAAGGACCAGCTGGAGGAGTCAGGAGTGGACCTCCACCACTGAGCTATATTCTACACTGGAGTGCTAATCACCGTCTGTTTGAACGAGTCGCTTTGAAGCCACCAGCCGCCATCTTGGTACTCCCTATTTCCCCCCAGTAACTAGGGAATATGTGCGCTACAGCATCGAATAATGAGGATTTTCTCATGTTCAGGGGGGGCTTAAGACTTTTAAAATGTCAAATGCCATATACTTTTATGTTATGTTCTAAAAATATCAAGTACTGAGAAAGTCATGTGCTGAAATATTTTGCATTTTATTAATTTAAATATATATGTTTAAAATGTATAAATATATAAATAACAATATACAAAAACATATATTTACATATGTGTATACATATATATACATATATGCATATACACGTACTTATATATACATTTATATATATTTAATATGAATAACATGTAAAATATTTCAGCACCTAATTTCCTAGTAGTTAATAGTGTTAGTACATCCACTGACTGTAGAATTACCTGTGAAACGTTTTCACTCAGCCAGAAAACTGCTTGTTATTCCAAGCAAATCCTGTGGGATTCTGTGAGAGTAGGGAGGAGCAAGATGGCGGCCAGTGACTTCAGTTTTTCGGCAAAATCAGAACTCCAGTGTATTATATAGCTCAGTGACCTCCACCTGTCCCAGTGGATGCTGGACCACCTCACTGGTCGACCCAGTATGTGAAGACATGGAGCTGTGTTTCTGACAGGCTGGTCTGCAGTCCAGGTGTTCTACAGGGAACAGTGCTGGTACCGGTTCTGTTCACCCTCTACACCACAGACTTCTCCATCAGCTGACTGCCAGAGTCTCTCATCACAGAGGAGGACGATTCTGGATGAGCAGAGAGTGGATCCAGAGCTTTGTAGACTGGTACCAGCAGAATGATGCTGGAGCTTTGGAAGCAGGAGCTCCATCAATATCTAACTTCCTCTGACTGACATCACTGATGACTTCAATAATTTCCTCTGGCTGCTGGAAGTTAAATAGCTTCATCTGATGTCTCCTCATCCCATCAAGTGCCTCTCAAAATACAACATTACCGTTCATGGAAACGGGAATTTACTGGATCTACTTCTCACCAGTCAGCCGGCGTATGGTCCGGGTCCAAGTGATGAAGAGAGATGAGGGAGGAGTAACAGGAGGAAGTTAGAAACAAATAATAATAATAATAACCCAATGTACCCTACGGAAGTTCTCCTGCTGGTTGATACACAACTAGAAGACCCCCATGGACGTTAATCAGCGCTAACCTTGACTTTATCCCTCATGTTTGACGTCTATCCATGCAGGGTCGCAGGGGGCGGGTCCCTGGGTCCAGCGATCATTGGTGGAGAAGCGCAGTAACACCTGGACAGGAACATTAGATATTTTATTAGACTGTTAAATATAAAGTGTCACTGATCGGCTGGTAGTTAACACACAGTCTGAATTAGTCATATTTAACAGACGTTTGCTTCATCAGAGTCAGATTATCGTCCAGCTCCGCCCATCCCGGCGCGCCGGCAGCTATGCCGGTGAAGGAAAGGAGCGGAGCCACGTGACAGAAAGGTCACGCAGGATGCTGTTCCGGTGACGGGCTGTGATTGGCTGATAAAATTATGCTGTCCTGTGATTGGCCAGGGCGATCCCCGCCTCTGGAAGAGTCCATTCCTCTGAGGGGAGTTCCAGGTGGGCCGGAAACACGTTTTCTAGTTTAATGTGAGATTTTCCGTCGTGCTGGGTGGCGTTTATCAACCAGCAGCGTTTGTTCCTGTAGCGCTGTGTGTCTGTGAGGGAGGGGGGATTCTGAGGCGGACCGCCCCCCCCAGCAGACGCCTCCCCCCCCCAGCCCCGGAGGCAGGTGGCCAGGCTTCGGTCAGCTCGCTGATCGCTTCGCTCGGTTATAGATCAGCTCACCTGGGCTGGAGCAGAACCAGCAGCCGCCTTCCGTCTCCACGTCTCTTCGGTTCCTCACGGGAAGATGCTCCGTGTCCGGCTGCTGCTGGGCCGGTCCTGCAGGGGGTAAGTCCCGCCGCCCAACGTCACCCGACCCTCCGGAGAAACTTCCAGAAGGAGTTCCGATCAGCTGGCCCCAAACCTGTTGACGTGAACCCGTGATCCGTCAGAGACAGCCAGCTGCTAGTCCCGCGGTGACGTCCTGTGTGTGACGTAACGACACCTGAGCACCTGGCGGCAGGTCCATGGTCGTTCATGGTTCTGCAGACCCAGCGTGAGAAGGCAGGTGCGGCTCTGCAGCTGCACGCATGGGTCCCTTAGCGGCAGGAAACACGTGTTTGTTTCCTGGAAATAACCCGAACTGCTCAGAAAATCCACTAAAACAGCTTTTTAAATCTCTTTACTCGGGTCAGAGCAGTAAAGATCAAATAATTCAGCACAGATCCGAAGAATTGAAGCAATTATTGATAATCCTCTGCAGGAATTAAAGGAGCAGATGGCAGCAGTCTCTGCCATCTAGAGGTCACAGTGGAATGGAACCAACAACCTCAGATGTCCTCTTCCACCAATTTAAGACAATACCAGTGAATAGGGAAAATTAACAGCAACATTAAAGGAGCCCATGGTGCTTTTAAATCCTCCTTTCCACATTAAATTCATCCAGCTGTGTCTCTGAAAAGTGGAACTGCTCCGCTGGGGTCTGAGCACCTCCTTATCGTTGCTCCTCCTCTGCCTCCTTCTGAGCTGCATCTCAGAACGACTCGTTTTGGTGCCGTCTCTTTAAATCTACAGGAGGTACTTCACGCCCCGCTCCAGGTCACAGAGCGGTCCACTCCATTTGTGTAGTCTGCAGAGAAATGTGATAAAAGCCAATAATCCTGCTGGGTTAGCAGACGTTTGCTTCACCAGAGTCAGAGTCTGCTACAGCGTTAGCTACCAGCTAACGCTGTAAGGCGTTAGCTGGTATACAAGGAGGAGGCTTCTATCCTGCAAAGGCTGCAAGGTTCTAGGTTTGAATCCCACAGACCCTCAGCCCCAGAACGGTCCCTGGGGGCCAAGGAATGGGTGAGTTACAGAGGATGAATTTCATTGTTATGTATGTTGCAATGACAACATTTATTCATCTGTCATAATAACCTGAGTCACAACACATGAGTCTGGCTGCTCGGTCAGCTCCAGCTGGTCCGTGATTGGTCAAAATGTTTCTCAGACTCATAGTTTAAAGCACTCCCCCCTGTGCTGTCGTCCTGATGATGCTCCTACCTCCTCTTCCTCCTCTTCCTCCTCCTCAGCAGTCCATGGCTGTGGCCTCCTGGCTGTAGTTCTCCTCACTGCCCCCTGGTGGTCAGCCCCATGCGTGCGCTCGTATTTAAGCATTGAGCGTGGAGGTGGGGGTGTACTAGAGTCTGGTGTCTTTGTGTTGCATTTTGGATTTCCTTATTATTTCTGTTAATATTTAAGTTTTGTCAGGACCCTCTTGAAAATGAGACGGTACATCTTAAAAAAAGATGAAATCTTCAGCTACATTTCAGTTCATCTTTTGTAACGAATGTTTAACTAGTGTCAGAATGTTGGGATCAGGTCCAAATCCTGAGAGCGTTGGAAGGATCAGTTTATGGGTTTCTCACCAGGAACCTCTTCTGTCAACAATGAGCCGGCCGGCTTTAGCTGACCGTTCTGCTGGGAGCCAAACTGAGGAAGATGAAGATGAAGATGAAACCCAACATCTGCGTTTCTTCTCTCGGTGCAGCAGGAGGTCCGTTTCTCAGAACCTGCAGCAGGACATTAACCGGCTGTGCAGAAAAAGCAGATGTTAGTTTTCTCTTTAGTGCGGTTAGGATTGGCCGATAATTTAATTTTTTTTTTTAGTTTATTAAGAGTTAATTTTTGTAAAATTTAGATTTTTTATTTTATGCCAGTTTTATGCTCAGTTCTGCATGTCGGTTCTGGTATTACAGCTGATAAATGATTGGGTCCGGAGCAGCTTCTACACATTTTATTTCTAACTTTGGACCGGTCCCACAGATCAGGTCTGATCTGAGTACCGCCATAAAGCAGCCCCCGGTTCTGGTGCAGGAATTGGACCTTCTTTTTCAAGGTTCTTTACTCTAAATTCCCTTTTGGTTTAAAAAAAAAAAAAAAAAAAAAAAAAAAAAAAGCTAATTTGGTTTCCTCAGATTATCTAAGACTGGACCCAGATTATTTAACCAAGCCACTTTATTTATAAGCTTTTTAAAAACAGCCCAGCTGATAAAATAAGTTACAACCAACCAGAGTTAAACACCTAAGAAGTGAATAAAATGAATAAAGTGACTTAAATGAATAAGGTGAATAAAATTACTTAAATTAATAAAGTTACTTAAGTGAATAAAGTGACTTAAATTAATAAAGTCACTTAAATTAAATAAAGTGACTTAAATGAATAAATTAAAAAAATAAATAAAGTGACTTAAATAAAATGAATAAATAAAATAAATAAATTGAATAAATTAAAGTGAATAAAGTGACTTAAATTAAATAAAGTGAATAGAGTGACTTAAATGAATAAAGTCACTTAAATCAAATAAAGTGAATAAAGTAACCTAAATAAAAAAAAAAATAATAATAAAGTGACTTAAATAAAATGAATTAAGTGAATAAATTAAATAAAATGGGGAACCACAACACAGGGAACCTCTGGGCCTCCGCTGTCCAGCAGCAGCTCAGGAACATTCTCCTTCCTGGACCAGAACCAGGCAAGCAGCTGCAGTACAGGGTCGGTGTTTGTTGTTCCTGCTGCAGCTGACCCGGCACGGCGCTGACTGGTTCCTGTGAGAACCACCCAGCTGGTTCTGCTCCTCCTGCTGCCGGCGCCCCTCGGGTCAGAGTCCAGTTCTAGTTGATCATAGACGGGCCGAGGAAAGGTTCTGCTGAGCTGCTCCGGGTCCGGCCAGCGTAGCGATGAGGAAAGCGACTGAAGGGTCCGGGTGAGTCCGACTCGGATTAAATCCTGCAGATCAGAACTGGTCCGGTTCAGAACGCTTAAATCTTTTAATTTAATATTCGGTTTAAAGGAAAATTATTCAGATGTTTGCAGGCTTGAGATCAGAGGAAATGAACGATCAGAACCGATCTGGGACCGGGTCCGTGTCCCGGCTGGACATGATCAGAATCAGTGAAGCTCCAAGACGGAACCAACCCATTTGGGTTTCTGTCCGGTTCTGTTTGGTTCATTTATACTGAATCTGAGGGTTCTAACCCAAACTCAGAGCCAGGCGTCGTTCCCAACCCAGGAACATAAAGTTCTGGTTCTGGGAAGTCTGAGTAGGAGAAGTTCTGATATAATGAGCAGAACCGTGGAACATCTGAGTGTACTGCACAGCTTCTGGGTCCAGAGATCTGGATGAACCAAAGTTCTGGAGAAGAGAAGCTAAAAGAGTCTGAGCCGTGCTGGTGGTACCAGCCGGTTCTGTAGCTGCCGGTACTATGGGTCCACTAATAAACCGGTTCTACGGTACTCATGCACAGGTAGCTTTTACTTTAACACAAGGTTCTGTTTGGTTCTGTTGCACAATAATTCAGTAAGGTTCTGATTTCCAAATGCAGAACCGCGTGGCGCTCCAGAATTAACTGGACCAGATTGACCCGGCTCACGGTGCTGGTACCAGTTGGTGCTGGTACCAGATTGATCCGGCCGGTATCAGGGTGCCGGTACCAGTTGGTTCTGGTAGCTTTCCACCAGCTGAAGGAATCCTGTAGAGGTGAATGAGGCCATGCTTAAGAATCTGGGTCAGTGGTTCTGAACGTGTTCCAGCTTTAACCGGATGGGTCGACGTTCTGGAGCTGCGGCCGGGCTGATGAGACATTAAACTGAGCAAAGTTCTGATGACAGAACAAGGTCCAGGTCCGGGACGGTTCTGAAGTCCAGATGGGTCCATAATCAGTCACTGATTAACTGTCAGCTTCTGTTTAAACGTCCTGCAGATTTCTCCACTTTGATCCGGTTAGCTCAGACCCTGGCAGGTCCGACCCAGGTCAACGGTTCTGCTGTGACCCGGCGGGTCAGAATAACTGTGTGTCTATGGTTCTGGTGTCCGACCCAGGTCAAAGGTTCTGCTGTGACCCGGCGGGTCAGAATAACTGACCTTCTGTGTGTCTATGGTTCTGGTGTCCGACCCAGGTCGACGGTTCTGCTGTGGCCCGGCGGGTCAGAATAACTGACCTTCTGTGTGTCTATGGTTCTGGTGTCCGACCCAGGTCAACGGTTCTGCTGTGACCCGGCGGGTCAGAATAACTGACCTCCTGTGTGTCTATGGTTCTGGTGTCCGACCCAGGTCAACGGTTCTGCTGTGACCCGGCGGGTCAGAATAACTGTGTGTCTATGGTTCTGGTGTCTCCAGGTTCAGAACCTTCTCGGCTGCAGCCGTGGAGGTGAAGAATGAACCCATCCTGGGCTTTGAGGCGGGGAGTCCAGAACGGGCCGAGCTGCAGAAGGTCTGAAGGTCCTTCAGGTCCAATCTGCTCCATGCCTGTGGTCAGCCGGGCGCTTTAACCCTCATCTCTGTCTGCAGGCTCTGGACAGCCTGAAGGGGAAGACGGAGGAGATCCCCTGTGTGGTCGGAGATGAACACGTTTGGACCAGAGACGTCCGATACCAGCTGTCTGTGAGTCAAACAGGTTCTGATGAGGTTCTGATGAGACTGGAGATGATGTTCCTCACTGACCCCTGTGTGTTTCCCTTTCAAGCCCTTCAACCACTCACACAGGGTGGCCAAGTTCTGCTACGCTGACAAGGTGAGTTCCTGTGTCCCGGGTCCAGAACAGAACCCTGCAGAACATCTGGGCCGTTCCTCCAGAAGTTTTGGCTTCAGAGGGATTCAGATGCTGCTGAGATGAAAGTTGTTCCTAAAATGACGAAGCAAAAAGTTTATCCTGTGAATACGGCCCCGATGTTCTCCAGTCAGAATCAAGATTCTACAGTTCTGGTTCTGGAAGCCGGTTCAAGCATTCAACGTTTACAGTCTCTGAAGATGGAGCACCAGAACCTCCATCAGAACAATAAAGTTGGTCCAGTCGTTCAGTCTGGGACCTCAGCAGAACCAGTCAGTCAGTGGAGGTTCTGTAGTAGGGCTGGACGATAATTCAGTCCAGAAACAATATATATAGATCCATAGGAAAAAATAAGGTTGATAAAAGTTTGATATATAAACAGTTTTCCTTCCTTCCTTTCAGCCGATCATATTAGTTGATGCTACAGTCACTGGATCCTCTCGACCAATGTCAAGAACCTATGTAGGGGTTTCTATGGGAACCCTCTATAGGGGTCTCTATAGGGGCCTCTACAGGAATCTCTACAGTAGTCCCTATAGGAGCCTATGCAGGGGTCTCTATAGGGATCTCTATAGGAACCTATGTAGAGGTATGGGAACCCTCTACAAGAGTCTCTATAGGAACCCTCTATAGGGGCCTCGTGAACAAAGTGTTCTAGGCAAAAAAAGCCTGCAGCGCTTTTTAGGGGCCAATTTAAAGGGGCCAGTTTAACACAGAACCCATGATGTAGAGAAATGAAGGTTCTCCACGGCAGCCGTTCTCTGACCTGCAGCAACACAACCTTCTTCAATCGACAATAAAAAGCTTCCTGAACTGAATCCACTGAAATCTAAATGAGTTTCAGCTTTTCTGGGTTAAATGCGTACAGAATAAAATCACACTTAGAGCCAAACGACTACCTGACTTGTCTCAGAAGTAATGGAAACAACCTGAACCAGATAGAAACTAAATATTCGTGGAACACTGGAGCAGAACCAAACTGCTGCTTTGCTGTCATTCACTCCAATTATGGTCCGAGGTGTCTGACGGCGCCGTAGCCATGGAAGGTGTGCCTGGGGCCCTCCTGGTGTTTATACTGATTGGATTTAACTGGGGGGGGGGCCAAGGTGCAACTTTACCCAGATTAGGCTGCGTGAAGGCAACGCCTGCAGTGACCTGTCCATCTAATCTTTGGTGCATTTCAATCTCTTTGAAGTTTCAGGATTTTCTCCACCGTCATCCTTTAGTGTGAGAGCGGCGCACCTGTTCATACATGAGGCCCCAGGTGATGTTTTCCATGACTCCACCTGTCTGAATCACCTGCAGGAGCTGATCAATAAGGCCATCCAGGCCTCGGTGGCAGCCAGGAAGGAGTGGGACCTGAAGCCGGTCCAGGACCGGGCCCAGATCCTCTTCAAGGCTGCCGACCTCATCAGCGGACCCAGGAGAGCCGAGATCGTGGCCAAGACCATGATTGGACAGGTAGGTGCCACACCTGGAGGTCAGGTGACGCGACTTTGTCGTTCACTGAGTTCAGCTGTGACGTCAGAGATGAAGAGGTGAAAGGTCGGCTGCTGACGCCGCGTCCCGCCTCCCTCTGTCTGGTGTTCAGGGTAAAACGGTGGTTCAGGCTGAGATCGACGCCGCCGCAGAGCTCATCGACTTCTTCAGGTTCAACGCCAAACACGCCGTGGAGCTGGAGTCCCAGCAGCCAATCAGCACCAAGGAGAGCTCCAACACGGCGCTGTACCGCGGGCTGGAGGTAGAACCGCCGTCACACCTGAGCTGATCTCACGCTCACAGGCCGCGTGGCCAGGAGCTCCTGGTTCTCCTGGTTCTCCTGATGAGGACCGGGGGGGGGGGGGGTTCCCGGTCCTCTTCTGGCCCCGCTGAGCGGTTCTCTGTTTCCCCTGCAGGGCTTCATAGCAGCTGTGGCTCCCTTTAACTTCACCGCCATCGGAGGAAACCTGGCAGGGACTCCCGCCCTCATGGTGAGTGCTGCAGCTCTGACACCGACCAGCAGCTTCCTTTTACCTGTGGTGCAGAGGAAGGAAGCCGGCTGAAGGTCACCTGTGAACACCTGTGCCGCAGGGTAACGTGGTCCTGTGGAAGCCCAGCGACACGGCCGTCTCTGCCAGCTACGCCGTCTACAGAGTCCTGCGTGAGTGCGGCCTGCCCCCCAACATCGTCCAGTTCCTGCCTGCTGACGGCCCCGTCTTTGGAGACGCCGTCACCGCCTCACCGCACCTGGCGGGGATCAACTTCACCGGCAGCGTGCCGTAAGGACGCCCGACGGGACCGCCGCTTACGGCCCACCCTGGCTCCGTTCACCTTCCCGTCTCTCTGCCTGCAGGACCTTCAAGCGTCTGTGGAAGCAGGTGGCCCAGAACCTGGACGTCTACAGGACGTTCCCCCGCCTGGCCGGAGGTGAGCACCGGCACGTCACGCTCCTTCACATCCCGGTTCTCCTGCAGGTTCTGACCGCGGTCTGGACCTTTGTGTTGGCAGAGTGCGGAGGGAAGAACTTCCACTTCGTGCACTCGTCTGCAGACATCCAGAGCGTGGTGATGGGAACCATCCGCTCAGCGTTTGAGTACGGAGGCCAGAAGTGCTCGGCCTGCTCCAGGATGTACGTTCCTGACTCCACGTGGCCGCAGATCCGAGAGCAGCTGCTGGACGTGCACAGGAAGATCCGCGTGGGAGATGTGAGTCAAGGCGTCACTGAGGGGGGGGGCGACCTACAGGTCCAGTTTTAGTTCCTCAGGGGGGATTAACCTGATGTTCTCTGCTCCTCAGCCGGTGGAGGACTTCAGCACCTTTTTCTCTGCAGTCATAGATGACAAGGTATGCTGGCTCCTCCTTAGCTCTGCTTCTTCATTAGCTGCTCGTTAAGACGCCTCGTTAAGGCGCCTCGTTAAGGCGCCTCGTTAGCGCTGAGCTCACCCAGTGACCATGGCTCCTCCCACTGCAGTCCTTCGCCCGGATAAAGAGGTGGTTGGACCACGCCAAGTCCTCTCCAAACCTCAGCATCATCGCTGGAGGAAACTGTGATGATCGGAAAGGTTACTTTGTGGAGCCGACCATCATCGTGACCAAAGACCCTCAGGACCCCATCATGAACGAGGTAAGAAGTCACCTGACCCACCGACAGGTGAGTCTGAGGCTGCAGAAGTTAACCTGAGATCCTGGAGATCTGATGTCAGGAAAACTGTAAGATCTGCTTCGGTTTCTCCGTCTAACCTGCTGATCACCGGGGTTCTGGTCCCAGAGGCCGGGTCCACACTGGTCGGGTCACTGCTGGGGACCAGAACCTCAGAGTCCAGGTTTGGTCTGAGGGAACGTCTGCAGACTCCTGTAAGTCCCATGACTTTGTGTTGTTTCAGGAGATCTTTGGACCGGTCCTGACCGTCTACGTCTATCCAGAGAAGAACTACCAGGAGGTTCTGCGGCTGGTTGACGGCACGTCGCCGTACGCTCTGACAGGATCCGTGTTCGCCAGCGATCAGTAAGACGTGGTTCCGCTCCGGTGGTCGGAGTCTGATCGTCCAGAACCAGAACTCTGGACCCACTAAGTCTGGTTTAATGCTGCCGGGTGTTTGGTAGAAACTCGGATCTCCTCAGGTTCTCCTGACACGACTGAAGGGTTCTGCTTCATGGAACACAGCAGCTGGTTTAATGGTCTGCATCACTGGCTTCTGTCCGGTTCTGGTTCTGATCAGAGGTCTCGCAGAACGTTTCATCAGGTCTAGTCCTGTTTCTGATTAGAGCGTCTGGCCTGAGAGCAGAACCAGTAGATGTCTGGTACCAAACTGGGTTCACGGTACAGGTTCTGCAGGACGGGTTCCGTCTGAGCATGCTCAGAGAGCAGAGTCCTAACAGAACCCTGCAGCTGGGCCAGATGGAACCTGATGGAACCGGCTGATGGTTTCAGCGGTTCTGGGGTTCCTCCAGAACCGGCTGATGTTTCCAGCGGTTCTGGGGTTCCTCCAGAACCTGAGGCTGCAGCCGGCAGCAGTTAACGTTTCTCCTGACTCCATGAAGAACCTGTTACTGGTCCAGACTGACCGGGACCTGCTTGTCCTGCAGGAAGGTGATCGAGGAGGCCGCCAGAGTCCTGAGGCACGCTGCGGGGAACTACTACGTCAACGATAAATCCACCGGATCCGTCGTGGGCCAGCAGCCGTTTGGAGGAGCCAGAGCTTCAGGTGAGACCTTCATGGACGTTAAGCAGGTCTCTGCTGGAAGCTCAGAGCTGCAGCAGGAAGCAGCGAGAGCCATAAGATCAAAGCTAGTGGTGGAGCTGCAGGTCAGAGAAGAAGAAGTTTCTCACAGCAATGCCTCAGAGAAGATGGAGAGAGAAGATCAGTCAGATCCTGCTGAGGGTTAGGGAGGGATGGATGGATGGATGGATGGATGATGGATGGATGGATGGATGGATGGTGAACAGTTGGCAGGATGGATGATGGATGGATGGATGGAGGGATGATGGATGATGATGGTGGATGGATTGATGGTTGGATGGATGGATGGACGGTTGGATGGATGGATAGAGGGATGGATGGATGAACAGTTGGATGGATGGATGAATGGAAGGATGAATGGAAGGATGGACGGTTGGATGGATGAATGAATGGATGGAGGATGGAAGATGGACGGTTGGATGGATGGATGGATGGATGGTTGGATGGATGATGAACAGTTGGTTGGATGGATGAAGGGATGGATGATGAACAGTTGGATGAATGAATGGTTTGATGGTGGATGAACAGTTGGACGGATGGATGAAGGGTTGGATGGTTGGATGATGAACAGATGGATGGATGGATGGATGATGAACAGTAGGATGAACGGTTGGATGGATGAGCTGATGGATGGATGAAGGACTGACGGTTTGTCCGACTGTCCCTGAAGGCACCAACGATAAACCTGGAGGACCTCACTACGTCCTGAGGTGGACGTCTCCTCGGGTGGTGAAGCAGACCCACGTCCCCCTCACAGAGTGGAAGTACCCCTACATGGGCTGAAGACCCCCCCCCCCCCACTGCTCCACCCGTCTGTCCTCCCTCCGTCCCTCTACCCGTCCCTCCGTCCATCATCTCTGTCCTTCCGTCTCTTCTTCCTGTCTGTCCATCGGCTGACTCCCTGAAGACGGACCTCTGGTGTCCTCCTGGCCTCCGTCTGTCCCTCTGGGTTCTGGAGCTGGACGTTTGTCCATCAGAGCAGGAGGACGTCCTCTGAGGTCAAGGCTGGAGGCTCCGTCAGCTGATCAGTGGACCGGGTCAGAACCGCTGATGGACCTTCTCAATGTTTCTGTTGCAGTGATTCAGTCTGACGCTAATTAAGAAAAGCTGCTGATAGATTTTAATCAGTCGGTAACAGCAGCAGTTCTCCATCCTGCTGGAGAACCTGCTGGAGAACCTCCTGGAGAACCTGCTGGAGAACCTCCTCCTGGAGAACCTCCTGCTCTAAGCCGTGATCAGGAAGGTAGTTGAATGTCTCTGAGGGGATCTGGTGTTCTCGGTCCGTTTGCAGCAGGTTCTGCTCTGGGGTTCTCCTGCCGTGATGTTTGGAGGTGTTTCCTCACAGATCTTCATGTCTACACCTGTTAACTTTGACAATAAATCATTTCTTACAATCAATGGTGTCGGTTCTGGTTCTGTAACGTTGGTCCTGGGAGACTGTTTCAATGTTCTTGCACCTTCCTGGTTCCGACAGCCCAGCCTCAACAGGTGGTTCTACCAGGTTCCTCTTTAACCCCTACTGTCATGTTCAACCAAAGAGATTATTACTATTATTATTATTATTATTAATGATACTATTATTATTATTATTATATTACTACTATTATTTTATTATTATTTTTACTACTATTATTATTATTACTGAGTTACTGTGACTGAAACTCATTAACAGACTCATATTTCTACTCCTACATTTCTGTTATTTTCTACTTACATCTAATAAAAACAGGACCTTTATTTTTGAAATATTACACCAGACCAATAAAAAGGGATTTTAATGTAAAATATGGACTTAAGTATGTTTAATAACGGCATAAAGGATATTTTCCAAAGGTGCTTTTAATGACGAGCCTCACCGGAACAAAGGGTTTAATTTATAAAGATGGCTTCCATGAGGTCAGGTCATAGAGGCCTTCAGGGCTCCAGCCCACTACCTCACTGGGTCAGCCGGTTCAGATGGGTCAGAACCAAGTTGGGTCTGTAGAACCTGCAGCTGCAGGAACCTCTGAGGTTGTTTTGGGCTCAGATCTGAAACTGAACCGGCTTAATGCCGCCTTAGAAACGTCGCCAGAATAAATGACTTCCTGTCTGAACAGGAAACGGACACTGCTGCTTCTTTACTGGATGAGGCAGCTGCAGATCATCCAGGAGCATGGATCACATCAGAACCAAAGATTAGATGAAAAGTTCTGCTACTGGTCCATAAAGCTCTGGATGGTCTTCAACTGAGCAGATAGGAGCCGTCAGGCCTTCATGATCTGAAGCTACGGTAATGTGCTGAAACAATTCAATTCAGTTTTATTTCTATTAGCTCTAATTCACATCATCATCAAGGTTCTTTCCAAAGTCAGCTTCCATCAGATCCTCCAGGTTGGTGAGAAAGTTTCCTCTCTAAGGAAACCCAGCAGGTTGCATCAAGTCTCTCCAAGCAGCATTCACTCCTCCTGAAAGAGCGTAGAGCCACAGTGGACAGTCGTCTGCATTGTTGATGGCTTTGCAGCAATCCCTCATACTGAGCATGCATGAAGCGACAGTGGAGAGGAAAACTCCCCTTTAACAGGGAGGAGAACCTCCAGCAGAACCAGAACCAGGCTCAGTGTGAACGCTTTGTCTGGTCCTCACTGACCTACTGCTGCCAGCAGCTTCATGTTCTCCTTTAGATCAGGGGTTTCCCAAACTGGGGTCAGAACCCCCGGGGGCCCATGATGCAGCGTTAGAGCATATCCAAGTGTTAATACAGCAACTGAGTGTAAAAATTATCATTTATTTCTCGTAAATTTATGACTTTTCAACATCAGAGAACGTCCAAGTTTTTTCTGGGGAATGTTTTAAATGGATCTGAACATTTCTGAGTTTTTCATGGAAAGTTACTCCTGCATAGCCAATAATTGATTTTCTTTAACCCTAATCCGATCTTGTTTTAAATTACGGGAATAAAATCATGATATTAAGGGAAGTCATAATATTACCAGAACAAAGTGGTAAAATCACATCTGAGTCACATAGTTTCTAAATCCTGACTCTAGAAATAAGTTGAAGCTGAGGCGCTACAAAGATTCAGTATTTGCTTAGATAATTCCCCCAGAAAAGAGCGAAGGGCGTCACCAGACGGTGGCGCTGAGAAGGTTTGATGCTCAGATGGACTTTCTCAGAGGACAGAGCTGCTGGTCCAGCTCTCCTTCCCCCTCCTGACGGACAAACTGGACCGGACTCTGATAAATAAGCTGAAATGAGCAGAACCAGCAGCAATGTTTAGATCCAACACACCTGCATCAGGCCGCTTCTCCTTCATTCTCTGATTAGGTCAGAGGACAAACTCCAGGTCCAGGTGGCCACTGCTGAAGACTGCATTCTGGCCCAGGTCTCCAGAGCCATGGTCTTTGTTGCTGCTGTGGACCTCCTGGGTTTATTCTGGGAGCTCTGAGGCAGCTGCTGGAGCTTCTCCACCACTTAGCAGAAGATCTGGTTCATCCCTTTAGTTTTACTAATAGATGCTAAAAACCTTCCAGTGAAACTGGCCCGGTACCAGAACTGAGCAGAACCCTGACAAACCTTCAGGAGGCGCTGAGAACGTTAAAGACTCAGAGAAAGGCCCATGAAGGAAGACGTGGGAGGATAAGGAGGGATGAGGAGTTCTGGGTCCAGGAGAAGAACTCAGAGCCGTTTCCTGTGATGAAAACGGACCTCAGATCAGACGGATCTCTGAAGGCCTAATGAGAGCCTCTGTCCTCACCTGCAGACTGGATCATCGCAGGTGAGTGTCAGGTTGCTGGTGTGTGTGTAAACAGTCATCAGCGTGTGCGGTGCCGGCAGACGAGTGATGACAGGAAGGGCGTGTGTCGCTGACGCCTTTCATCTGGAGCAGCGGGATTTAGGCAGAGGAAACGGCAAACACTCATTCCCTGCATCAGAACGCTTTGATCTGAACGCTGCTGCAGAGAGACTTCCAGGTCTGGGAGGACAGGGAGGACCTGGAGATCCTGGAGGACCTGGAGGACAGGGAGGACAGGGAGGACCTGGAGGACAGGGAGGACAGGGAGGAGAGGGGGGACAGGGAGGACCTGGAGGACAGGGAGGACAGGGAGACCCTGGAGGACAGGGAGGAGAGGGAGGACCTGGAGGACAAGGAGGACAGGGAGATCCTGGAGGACAGGGAGGACCTGGAGGACAGGGAGGACAGGGACATTGGGTATCAAAGTGGAGGTTCTCACTCAGGAACACGTGATCAGAGCTGTGAATGTTCTGTTGTACCTGACAGTCTGTCCCTCTCTCTCTAACGCACACCTGTGGGGGCGGAGCTTCAGCAGGTAAAGGCTGAGCTTTCTATGCTGCAGTCAGAGAGGAGCTGAAGGACGACCCGCTGCAGCTGCATCTGAAGGTGAGACACGCGGTGAGGTTCTGCTTTATTACTGAACTGTAATAATAATAATAGTAATAATAATAACTATTAGGAAGCAGAGCTTCAGAAGAAATAAGAGAGACGTCTCCAGGTTCCGTCACGGTTCTGATTCTGGGTCCTGTTCATACAAGTCGCTTCTTTTCTTCCTGGGAATGAAATTCCTCTCAGCTTGGAGGGAAAAAGTATTAAAATAATAATTAATACATCACTGCAGCATAATCTAGTAATGCCAGCGGTTCGGTTCTGATCCAGTTCTTTCAGCTCTGGGTTCGTCCGTCCAACATCTGTCCAACATCTGTCCTCATCCTTTCAGCGCTCAGAGGCAGGTCTCCTTCAGGAGGTCTGGGATGAGATGTTCACAGCAGAAGGTCTGCTGACCTCACTAAGCTGCTGAAATGATGACCCGGTTCTGGTCTCCTCCCAGAGGAACCAGAACCAGAACCTCCACATCTCCTGCTGCTTCAAAGAGTTCATGATGCCCAGCGCTCTGAGGCTCCCAGAGACCCTGGAGGAGAAACGAGTCCTCGGCATCATCCGTCCTCCGCCGTGTTTAATGGAGAGCAGGATCTCCACGTCTGTCCTTCACAGCAGACACGTCTGGTCGGCTGGAGGAAGATGGACTTTGGTTCTGGTCCACTTTGCTCCTCACGCTTCCAGCTGCTGGATGATTGTAGCTCGGACTGGAGATGTGGACAGAAGCTGTTGTCTTGTTTTTCCAGGCGTGCCACAGATACGAGCTTCTGTGCTGCAGCGTATTCATCCGCCGGGGAAACAGGATCATGAATTACTGCTGAGAAGTTCCTGGACGCTTTGATCAAGCTAAAGAAACGGGAATAAAAACAGAAACATTCTGGATGTTTTTAGGGATTTAAATCAGTTCAACAATAATTGTCACAATCCAGGAAAGTACTGAACTCAAATTAAGGCTGCATTGTTTTAAATGAAAAAGATGAATTCATTTTGAGGCTTTCACCACATCTTTATGAGGGATACCGAGTCTGGAGGACTGGAGATAAACCGCCTGATAACAGGCGGACTCAGAGTCCAGTTTTAGATGGTATCCTCAGTAGATTTCTATTTAGTTGTCTCTGTTCCCTCCCCTCTGACTTTCTGCTGGTAGTCTGAATTATGTCTTAACCTCAAAGGGGACATAACCTGCAAGCAGCATTCACTCCTCCTGAAAGAGCGTAGAGCCACAGTGGACAGTCGTCTGCATTGTTGATGGCTTTGCAGCAATCCCTCATACTGAGCATGCATGAAGCGACAGTGGAGAGGAAAACTCCCCTTTAACAGGGAGGAGAACCTCCAGCAGAACCAGAACCAGGCTCAGTGTGAACGCTCATCTGCCTCCACCCACTGGGGCTTAGAGAAGACAGAGCAGAGACACAGAAAGCACAGAAGCTCACATTGACCCAGGAGTACTTTCTATGTTAGATGGTAATAGTGGATGATCTGCCTCCCCTGATGATGTCACAGCTAACAGAACGCCAGACCAGGTGTACCTTCTATAAAGAGAAAAACGACAGAGAACAAAAAGTTAAAAGCTGAAATAACAACATGGAGGGTTCTTCTTAGGATCTTAACTGTTCCTGCGCTCTTCTGGACTGAGATGTCTGATGTTTCTCCAGGTTTCTGTTGGAGCCACTTCTCCAGAGTGGGGGTTACTGCCCAGAGGGCTCTGATGCCCATGGGCACAACTGTTGTCTTCAGGCTCTTTCTACTTCTTCCCTGAGCCCTTTCTCATGCTCTTTTTTACCTGACGCTACCATCAGTGGGGACGGCAACATCGATCACAACGGCTGTCCTCTGCTGCTTTTATATATATATATATATATTTCAAGCCGTTAAATCGCTTTCTCTCTTTTTTATTACATTTCATGAACAATACGCTACAGCAGGCTGTCAAATAAAATTCTACATGGGGCCACTTTGGCATCATGAAGTCATTAAAAGGGCTGGTTGAACCTGAATAGATTTTGATTTCATAATTTAATTTTAGTTTACTTAGAAATATAAAAAATATGCACAGTAGCATAAAAGTAGCACCTTGGGTCCAGTTTATCTGGAAATAAAGTTGATATTGGGGTGAGTTACATTTTAAACTCATCATTCTGCATCACTTCTCTTTCTGGACATTTCTGGGTTGTTTTAATGTGTTGTGGGAAAACTGTCATCTAGTGGCAGGATGCTGTTTCTACAAATTTAAAAAACAAAAGCTACATGAGGCACAGTTTTAGCCACTTTATACACTTTAAAAGGATTTATGTCTCTACTTTATGACATGATGTGCCTTTCTTGGCTCTTGAGGGCCGGATAAATTGCCTTGACGGCCCGGATTCGGCCCACGGGCCTCGAGTTTGACACATGTGTGCTACAGTATTTGCTGCAGAGCTGCTAAACAAGGCCATGGACTTCCTGTTGACCAATTTAGGATATCCATATTTTTTATTTCTCTCAGTGATTTTGTCGTCCAAGCTGAAGGATGCTAAAGCTACAAGTCGAT
This sequence comes from Fundulus heteroclitus, assembly GCF_011125445.2. Classification (NCBI taxonomy): domain Eukaryota; kingdom Metazoa; phylum Chordata; class Actinopteri; order Cyprinodontiformes; family Fundulidae; genus Fundulus; species Fundulus heteroclitus. Next base: position 891,339 of record NC_046380.1, on the reverse strand, counting down.
AAGGGACAATGTTCAGTTGTGTTCATGACACCGTCCCCCAGCAGACTACAAAAATGGCTGAACGGGGTGGAGTGTAACACTCTGCAACCTGGAGGGGGGTGGGGGGTGAAGTGCCTCCTTCAGATTTAAAGAGACGGCACCATAACCAGTTGCTCTCAGACGCTCCTCTCAACAAAAGTTTCCCCAAGTCATTTTTTTAATAACTGGCCATGCACAACACCATCCTACCTGCTCTTCTGCTCCTCAGGGGGATCACATGAAAATGTTTCCCCCCATTCCGCTCTGGTCTTATTACTTTCTGCTGAGGCCTTCCTCTTCTTCTCATAAACGTGAACGTGGTTCGCTTCTTGAAACTCTCAGCCATGTTCAAAGTCTACAGTGAGAGCAGCGGAGCAACAAAGAACAGCTAACACCAAAGCTAATCGCTAAGCTAACCACTAAGCTAACCACTAAGCTAACTGGATACATAAACATTCACTCCAGTGTTAGAGTGATGGCATGTGAGACAACCAGTAGATGAGATCATTACCCCAGAACCTGAGGGACAGGGAGGGGGGGGGGGGGGGGACCAGAACCAGAACCAGAACCAGAACTCTGACCAATCTCTGCCCTTCGGACCAAACGGCAGGGATCAGTCAGATTTTACAGGCATGTAACTCCAACAGAGGTCTAATTTTTTTAACTTCCTTTTTGTGATTACACAATGTATTGACTACTTTCAGGATGGAAGGACGATTTCAGCGGAATAACAGAAAATGTCTCTGAACAGGATTAGCCAACGATAGCTTTAAGTTCAAATACTGTCCTCCTGTTTCTCTCTGAGAGCTCAGGAATGCCCCTCAGTGGAAATGCTTTGTTAGCCGGTAAACTGAAGCTGATCTCTCTGTTCACAGGTGACCAGCATGAACCTTCTCTGATCCGTCCAGGTGTCCTCTTCCCTGATTGGTCCGTGCTGATTACACGATGAGCTCCGCCTTCTCTCAGTCGCTCTTTGATCGCTTTGGTGTGTCTCCCCCTGTTGGACTGGAGGACCGTAGCAGGTCTCAGCACTCAGACTCTCTGCCCACCTCAGTGCCCATCCTCTTCTACCCCCCCACTATGGACGCCTCCACCCTCAGCCTTTATAAGGGCCCTTTGAGAGGCCCCGGCGGCATCCTGCCCTACCTGTCCCCGTTCCACCACCACGGACACTTCAGTGTCTACGAGTGTCCGTTTGAGCCAGCGTTCATCCAGAAGCGTAATGAGCGTGAGCGCCAGCGTGTGAAGTGCGTGAACCAGGGCTATGCCAAGCTACGGGACCACCTCCCGGGTCAGAGCGCCGACAAGAGGCTCAGCAAGGTGGAGACGCTGCGCGCCGCCATCAGGTACATCAAGTACCTGCAGAGGCTGGTGGAGATGGAGGAAGGAGGCCATGAGGAGGCGGAGTCCGTCAGGGAATCGCTGTCTGGACCAGACAGAGGAGGAGAGACGCCGGCATGTTGAGCGTTAAACACAGACGACCAATCAGGATCCGCCGTCCAGAGGGAGGAGCCAAACACTAACAAGATGGAGGCGTCTACAGACTGTGGGAGCTCCAGGGGCGCTGCAGCATTAAAGCCTGAGTTAGAAAGCTGTGCAGAGGTCCTGCTCCTCTGAAGTGGTCAGAGAACAGATGTGGAACCGACATTTGTCTTAACCACAGCAACAGCGCCACCTTCAGCTGGCTCCAAAACTTCCTGGACGGGGAACAGACCGCTCACCTAGTCTGGGAATCTGGATTTAATGTAGTTTTAATTTGCTTCTTGGCCACTTAAGTCACTGTCGGGGTTTAACACTGTCCAAATAAAAATTCTACTGGATCAAAAGTAAAAAATAAAAAGTGACTTACTAACTTGATGTTTGCTCCACATTAATGTAACTGATAGATGAATAAATACGGTATTTTTAGGTGTTTACTGGGCCTGGCCAATATCAGGAAAACATCATTATAATATCATAATCACATCATAATCACAGTGTTATTATGGGCTGCCAGCTCTGACCTTTGAACTAGAAGTCAGAGCTCACCTTAACTTTTTGTAAAATAAGCTGATCTGGTGGATTTAGTTATTTTGTGAGCGAGCTCGAGGGCTCCTCACCTCTGGGGTTCTTGTGGGTCACTGGTGTAGGTAGAGCAGATCTGGTACCTGCACCAGGTGCCTGTGGCCCCACCTTGGTGGCCCCTGGCCTGCAGGAACCTTGTAGGGAACCAGGCTAGTGTTCTGGAAGGTTCTTCTCCGCTCTGCATCTCCACTGCAGACATCTGGACCACATCAGAACCAAGCAGGTATGATAACAGAACCTTTGACCCAGTCCTCCACGCTGACGGTCAGAGGTTTCCAGATGTTCATTAAATCCACAAACCTTTAAAGGAAGCGCAGCTATCCGTGTCTCCATGGCGGCATCAAAGAGACGTTCAGGTTTCTCTGCGCTTTATGTTCTAAGTCACAGATTAAAGGGATTTAAACTATCCAGTGTGTACTGAAGCCAGCAGCTCTCGGCTCCTGTAAAATATTTTCTTCCAACACGTTAAAACCCAGTCGGACCGGCAGCAGAACCACAACGAAACAACCCCGGATCTGGGTCATTTGAGGGACCCAGTAGATTTAAAGGTTCTGGAGGAACCGGTTCATAAAGCCCATGAACTGGACTCCTTTCTGATTGAAATAAGTTGTGAAGTTCAAGTTTTTACACAATGGGAGCAAATCATTTTATTCATTAAACACTGAATAATTCATTCATTCGCACTTATTATCCATTTATTAGAGGCTGTGTTTTTATTTTAACTGAGTTCCTGTGTGAGGATATTTACCACCCAGCGCCTTAAATCAGGCTGAGGCCACCCAGTGGTCGCCAGCGGTACTGCAGCTGGACATGATCACAGGTGACTGACGTGACGTCAGAAAAGTGAAACTACACCTGGTTTCTCTGCAGGAACCGAGACCTTCTCCAGATGTACCAAACATCAGCTTCAGCGCTGACTGGAGAAACTTCCTGCTGCTGCTTAAAGTTCTCATAAACTTAACTTTTTTCTCCGGGAATCTGTAAAAAACCTGAATTTCTAATATCGTTTTATTAAAGGCATGTTTGTCATGTCTGAAGAACATTATCTTTAGTTTTAGTTGGGAATTAGTTTGTGTTGTTCCTGCTCCGTCAGAGGCGAGAGTTCCCAGCTGCCCTGAACGCAGCATCCAGCGTGAAAAGAAGACAATGCAGAGTTTGATCAACACTGATTTATTAGATCATCGTTAGTCTGGGAGGCAGAAGCTGAGTGAGCGTTAGAAAAATAAAATTCTGGTTAAAATAGGATTCTGATCAAATGTTCACTCTGACGAATATCTTCAGCCCTGAACTCGATCCGGCAGAACCCACTGCTGTTCTCAGGCCTGTGGAACCGAACGTTTACCTGACGGGCCCTGAAGGCACCACAGACCTCTGCAGGTGAATCTACCTGTCCAGATCTCGCCTCACTCTCTAATAAAGATGATCGAGCATCAAACATCCTGAGTTTATCTGCGGAGGCGGGCCATCAGAACCATCAGAACCATCAGGGTCCATCAGAGCCATCAGGGTCCATTAGAGCCGTCAGAACCATCAGGGTCCATCAGAGCAGGCGTGAGTTCTAGCTCAGGGTCAGAACTTAAACTCATTAAACTGGATTCATGGTTCAGAACATCGTGACACAAATCTGGAGAATTAAAATTCAGATTGTTGGTTTAAAAGTGTTTAATGAGGATCAGACACGTCTCAGAATTCCCACACTGTCTCAGACCATGAAGGCAGCAGCGAGATGATTGGACGGCGCCACCTCATTAGTAGCCATTCCCTGAAAGTGAGGATGATGAGGTAGATGGATGAAGGTGACACTGGACTTCACTTCCAGTTGTAATGGAAACTAAAACCAGCAGACCGGTTCTGAAGAGTCCAGGTTCTGCTACAGAACCAAGCGCTTGGTGCCGGATCACCGTTCAGTCTGAAGTGATGCTGCCTTCAGGGCCTCCCCCAGTGTGGGAACTCTGAGCTGTGGGTTTAAATCAATGCAGACCCGTTCGTCTGTCCCGTCTGCACAGAACCTCCTATAATCGGGTCCAAATGGAAATAAGTTCCTACAATCATTTCTTCCACTGATTTATTCTGGAGGATAAAACCCTGAAACCCGTTTAAAGGTCCAAAATACTCCAGGCGGGCCAACTGACGGCACCGACCTGCAGAACAATGTGAGGTTCTGCAGAGCTCAGCTCAGGCGCTGATCCGTTTAACACCACAGTGATTGTGATCAGAACAATACCGGTTAATAGTTCTGCTCACACGGAGCAACACTCCCATCATCTTTGGCTTTAATGGGACTGAACGGGACCGGGCCGACCGCCGGTTCTGACCCGTTAACACCCGCTGCAGCTTTTACTCTGTCCCTTTAAATCCTTAAAATAAACTTTAATTAGCAATAATCTAGATATTAATAACATAAAATACTGAAAGTCCTTCAACATCTGAGTTTGACCCGCCGGGCCGAGCAGAACCAGCAGAATCAGAACCACCGTCAGGCGGTGAAACAGCCTCTGATTGGCTGCGTAGTGATTTTGGTGAAAGCAGCATTTCTCCTCACAGCCCAAGGTCCGAGCCCAGCGCCGTCACGGACCAGAACCGGGTCAGAACCGGCGGCGGGTGCGCCTGTGGCTGGGGTCAGGTGTGAGAGAGGGCGGCGAGTCTCTGGAACACCTGTTGGCGGTGCTGCGGCTGCAGACAGAACCCGATGCTCTGCTCCACCTCCTGACAGCGCCGCAGGAACCGGCACCGGTCCCGGGCCAGCTCCTCCCACGGGCCGCGCCGGTCCTCCTCCTCTTCCTCGCCGCCGCTGGCGAAGAACTCCTCCACGTCGTCACAGAAACGCACCTGGAGGCAGGAGGACAGGTGAGGTCAGAGCAGGTCCACAGGAACACGTGAGAACTGAGGTTCTGGATGAACCGGCAGCTGGTTCTGGACCAGAGTTCTGTTCACGCTGCTGGAGGCGGTTCCTCTGAGATACTCCCTGGAACCTCCTGGGTTTCACTGGAGCTGCTAAGAACCTGGTTATCCTGTTAATCCCTAAAGATATAGCGCTCTGTGTGTGTATAGATAATGATACATTTATTAAAATTTATGAGTGGCTGTTTTATGCAACATACATCCTGTCACTCAGATTATTTAAACGCACTGGACCATTTGTTATAATAGATATAGTTATATAGCAAAAAAAACGTGAACATTAGTTAAGTAGTTGATTAAAAATGATCCTGCGCCTCCTGAACTCACTGACCTTCTTGCTGCGGCGAGCCTCGGAGAAGCCGCTGTCCAGCCGCTCCTCCGCCTCCTCCCTGCGGTACTCAGGCGGAGCTGCTGGCTTAAGCCGCAGGTTCTGGGGCGCCGGCTCGGTTCTGGTCCTGGCGCCAGGAGGCCCAGCGGGCCCCGAAGTCCTGAGTGGAGCCGTGAAGTTGAAGGGGCTGTAGGGGTCCGAGGAGCAGCTGAGGGAGCTCAGCAGGCGGAGGCTCTCCGCTTCCTCCGCCTCGCTGGCCGAGTCGTCCCAGGAGTCTGAGGGGGGGGAGGCCGGCGGGGGGGCCCCACAGGGCGGGGGGGCTGAGGCCCCACCAGGGGGGATGGGGGCCCCACCGGGCGGGGAGGCGGGGGCCGTCCTGCCGGTGTGCAGGGGGGCCCTGAAGTTACGGAGGTTGTAGGGGTCCAGACTTTGGCACAGGGAGGTCCAGAGACGCTCAGCCTCCTCATCCTCATCTTCATCATCCTCATCCTCATCAGAGGAGCTTTCACTGTTGAAGCCGTCATCATCATCATCTTCATCATCATCCTCATCTTCATCTTCAGACTGGGAGTCTGACTGGCTGCTGCTGTCATCATCTTCATCATCCTCCTCCTCATCCTCGCTGCAGGGGCAGCCCATGATGAAGGCGATGTCTTGGTTCCGGCACCAGGGAGCAGGGAGAACCTCCTCCGGTTCGGGTCCTTCTCCTGGTCCGTCCATCTGAGGGCCCTGGGGCTCCTGCTGCTCCTCGGGGCCCCCCAGCTGGGACAGCAGGGCCCGCTGGGAGAGCTCCTCCTCCAGGCTGGAGTACCCGTTATCCTGCTCCGGTGGGGGCCGCGCCGCCTCTCCGGGGCCCCGCTGGACCCCCAGGAGCCCCTCCGTGTTCTGGACGCAGTGAGGCTGTCCACCGCGGGCCCGCTGGGGGGGTCCAGCGTTTTCCCGCAGCACCGACCCAAACACAGCGGGGGGCTTTGTCCTCCCTGGGGGGCCCACACAAAGCCTCTCTGCGCCATCTTCCCCCAGGATGAAGCCGCCCCACCAGGGCCCAGCCTGGCCCCCGGGGCCGCTCCTCACCGCGGGGCCCGCTGACACCCAGGCCTTGGCCTCAGCGGCCGGTACTTCCTGAGAACCCAGCAGAACCTGGTTAATCAGAGCCCGGAAGGAGGAGGAGACGTAGCCCGTCTGCGGCGGCTGGAGCTCCGTCTCCCCGGAGGACACCGCGGGCAGCCAGGGCACTGCGCCGCGGGGCCCCGGCTCCAGGACGCCCGGTCCGTCCTGCTGACCCCGCGGGGAGGGGAGCAGCGACGCTGCCGGCGGCATGAGTTCGTGTAGCTGCCGTAAAAGCTCCCTCTCCTCGCCGAGGAAGCCGAGGCCGGCCTCCGCGGGCGCCGCGCTCCACAGGCGCACCTTCCGCAGCAGCGACACCGCGGGCCTGGACAGCAGGCCGAGCCACGAGCTTTCCTGGCTGTCCAGCCCGACCGAGGCCACTCCGAGCGGGGAGGACGGAGCAGAGCTCCGGCCGTCAGAGAATCTGGCGTCACTGCTGAAGCTCCGGAACATGTTGTCGGGTTAGAGTCCAGTTCACCGAGGAGCGGTTCTGACAGCTGTCCGGCTCACAGACCGCCGACGCTGCGCGGGGACCAGCAGATATGCTCCGGGAAACCGGCGTCGGGCTCAGAACGGTTCTGGGACTTTCTCCGCGTGGAGCGAGAACTGAGGCACAGAGCCAGGCAGGACATGTTGGATCCGTGAAGCGAGGCCTGGTCCCGGTCTGAGAGGCGGAATGGACCCATTCTGTCCCGGTTCTGACAGGAGCGGCAGCTGCTAGCTAGCTAGCATTAGCAGCTAACTGACGGTTGGTTCCCGCGGCTTCAAACGGACCTCAGAACCGGCTCCGATGCGCTGCCTGCCCGCTGTCTGGTGCTGGCCTCCGCTCGGTAACACTAGTCGGTGTCCGTCCTCGGTGGTCAGAGCCGTCGGGGTGCTGCTGCTGTCCGGCTGCCGCTCCGGCGAGATTTCATCAGAAAGTCGTCGGGGCGTCCTTCCTTTTCCGGTAAGCGGCAGGCGCCGCGCGGCGCCGCGTCACGGAACGCTGCCGCGCGGCAGAGGCGGCGCGCCGCTCTGTTACGTAAAGAGCTGGAAGCGCCACGTGTTGTAGAGCGTGAGTTCAAACGTTTAATGTTACAGGTACCGATCAGAGCCTGGGCGGCCAGAACCTGCTAAAGGTTCTGTTCCGGTAAACAGAACCAGTTCACCACCATCTGCAGGTCCAGAAGCTCTAAAATCCCAAATGTGGGACAAGGATGCTAATGAGTGACCAACAGTATGATGACGTCACAAATACACATCTACGTTAATCCATCCCTGCTTTGCCTGTTAGTGCAAGTTTATTACAAAATGTAATTCCAGTCAGTTTTATTTATATAGCTCCAGCTCTCACCACATCTCATCAAGGCTCTTTCCAAAGTCAGCTTCCATCAGATCCTCCAGGTTGGTGAGAAAGTTTCCTCTCTAAGGAAACCCAGCAGGTTGCATCAAGTCTCTCCAAGCAGCATTCACTCCTCCTGAAAGAGCGTAGAGCCACAGTGGACAGTCGTCTGCATTGTTGATGGCTTTGCAGCAATCCCTCATACTGAGCATGCATGAAGCCACAGTGGAGAGGAAAACTCCCCTTTAACAGGGAGGAGAACCTCCAGCAGAACCAGAACCAGGCTCAGTGTGAACGCTCATCTGCCTCCACCCACTGGGGCTTAGAGAAGACAGAGCAGAGACACAGAAAGCTCAGAAGCTCACATTGATCCAGGAGTACTTTCTATGTTAGAGAAGACAGAGCAGAGACACAGAAAGCTCAGAAGCTCACATTGACCCAGGAGTACTTTCTATGGTAGATGGTAATAGAGGATGATCTGCCTCCCCTGATGATGTCACAGCTAACAGAACGCCAGACCAGGTGTACCTTCTATGAAGAGAAAAATAACAACAAGCAATGCAGATTGGAGAGCAGTAGGAGAACTCGCAGAGAGAGAGAAATAGACCCTGATGTCCTCCAGCAGCCTAAGCCTATAGCAGCATAACTATAGAGGTAGCTCAGGGTAACATGAGCCACTCTGACTAGAAGCTTTGTCACAAAGGAAAGTTTTAAGATTAGTCTTAAAAGTAGACGGGGTGTCTGCCTCACGGATTCATCAGGATTTATGGATAATAATAGCTGAGTGTCATCAGCATAACTTCTTCGAAGTTTAATAAAATTGTTTATAAAGTTGTTTTTAAGTTCAGGCGAAAAATGTTAAAAGCTTTTAAAGCTTAACCTCTTGTCAAAGCTTATCAGAAAGCTGTTTTAAAGTATTAATATGGCTGCTGGACCTGGTCTGTCTAGTTTCCAGCTGTTTCTCACTTCTAGTCGCTTCACATCAGCCTCTCCTCCATAACCTTGGCAAACTGCACACTAAACTCTCTGAGGACCTTTCTCTGCCTTCAGTTAGAACCAGTCTCCATCTTGACTGTTGGAGCCCATTCCTGCAGCTTTTCCAGGAAGTAGGGCGAGTTCAGCTGGAAACAGGAAGGCCTGGCACAAAGACGGCTTAAGTAGGACATAAAAAAGTGCTGGAGACCTAAAAAATCAAAGCACAAAACTAAAAGTAGCTCATTTTTTAGGAACAATCTTAGAATCTCCCAAATTTCCCAGATTTAGATTTTTACCTCGGTGAAATAAAAGTTATTCTCAAAGCATCTCATTAACAATCAGAGAATTATCAATATATAAACTTTATCATTCATATAGAGGGAAACTACTTAGTTCCAGCAGCCTGTGGGTTACAGGTGTGGCTCTAGTGACGTCATTTTATTGAGGATAAATAAACAATAGGATTAACATAGAGTAATCATGAATAAATAATAATTTAGCTAAGTTTTATCATCATGACACAGGTAACTGAATCCAGTCTAATCGGTTAATTTTTCTCCACTGATCAGAGCACAGGTGAGGGTTTCTGTTGGTTCATGTATCGGCCAATCAGCTCTCACCTACCTCTCTGAAACTGAGAGCTGGTGGTACCTGTACTGACCTTTGAACTGGAAGAGTCAGAGCTCACCTTAACTTAAATGAAAATGTTCATGCTTTGTTACCCATATTGTCATTTTTAAATTTATATAAATGCAAGTGTGAATAAACAGTAATATTAACGGAGTAAAATAAAGTTTTAGATGCAGCTCACTGGTGGGTTGGGCTGTTTTTAGAACAGGCTTGTGGCCCACATGTGGTCCTCAGTGGGCCGCTTGGAGCCCACGGGCCGCATGTTGGTGACTCCTGGCTTAGACAGTGTCACACCTAACAACGGGTCAACCACACCTACTCACTAAGATAACAGCTCCCTCTGAATACCCTTAATAACAGCTCCTGCTCCTAGCTCCTAGTTCCCGCTCCTGTCTCCTACCTCCTGCTCCCTGACCTTTCCTGGGTCAGCAGAACTCCATCAGGGAGGAAAGGAGCTTCATCTGCTGAGCTGCTTCCAGACTTTAACTCTGACGTCATTAGTGACGGAAACATGGAGGATGGAGTCAGATCCTGCAGCCTTCTGGACATGAGCTACAAAGAGACGCTCTCTGCTCTACGGAGGTTTTTGATGGTTTCTGTGAGGCGGCGGTGCTGATATGTCATCCCACGCAAAGGATTGTGGGAGACGTTATAGCTTCTTAGTGTTTTAGGCTAAGCTAGGAGCTCTCTGAGGATCTTCTGAGCCATTGATCTGAGGACCTGGATTCCTCCCTGCTGATCAGACTGATCTCTGCATGACCACCTAATGATGAGGGTCCTGCAGATTAATCTACAGATGGATTTCCAGGCTGGATGGGACTTCTGACTGGATCTGATGTATGTAACATATTTCTATGTGCTTCAACATTAAAGAAAAGCTTGAGTGGAGTTGAAGTCTCCAGAAGCTTTAAAGTGATTCAGACGTAGACCAGGAGGAGTCAGGAGACACCGCAGAGTTTTCACTTCAAGTTTATTGTTTTTAGTGCAAATAATGAAAAAAGATTCCAGTTAAAGTAACTCGTCACATTTTTATTTTCAAGGTTCAGTCTAATCAAGCGGTGGCCATCCAGGGGGCGGAGCCTACACTGTCTGAGCAAGGTGGTGGGCGGAGCCTCCCTGCTCTCACCTTTACGCCACCTGACCAGAGCGATCGCCCTTCTTGTGTTGCTGGTCCCATCATGGCGTCTGCAGGTTCATCAGGTCCAGCTTACCTCCTGCTGGTTGTGCAAAGAACCCCATCAGACCCTGTAAGCCCGGCCAGGTTTCTGACCCCACATCCTGCTCAGGTGCGCCAGCTTGGACCAGCGGACCAATCACAGTCATGGATCTGCAGAACAGAGACTGGGTGCATTCAGTCGGCGAGTTTTCCTCCTAACGCACAACAAAGGTTGGACACGGCCAATCCCAGCTGACAGGAGAACCAGAACCAGAACCAGAACCTGCTGCTCCGCCCGGGGTTCCTCAGGTTCTGCACATTCAACATTATTTACAAAAACATTTTTATCTCAGCATCCAGAATCTGTGACGTTTACATCGGTCAAAGGAGCTGAACGGGTCGGCCCGGCTGATGGAGGCAGATCACTGCTGGCAGACGAGCGGCGCTGGTGGTCGCTCTGCGGGGAAGCTGATTGGTCAGGCAGCCCCAGGAGTCACCGCGGTAACACCTGCAGTCACCGCGGTAACACCTGCAGTCAGCGCGGTAACACCTGCAGTCAGCGCGGTAACACCTGCAGTCACCTGCTGAGACCACAGCTGCTACACAAGCCTGACCTCTGCAAGGTGTGTGAAGGAAGGCGGGGACACAGGGAGCCCCAGCCAATCAGAGCTCAGAGCTGAGGAAGGGCCAATCACACCTCAGCCAGATCACAGCCAATCAGAGCTGGGAGGAGAGAATCAGCCGCGTCTTCAGATACGTCGAGGCTCCGCCCCTTTCTGTCTGCAGCCGGGCCGAGCCGGGTCACCTAACTGGACCGGGTCCTGGGTTCTACAGCTGCCACATTCGTCTGGTCTACAGCGCATAAAAATAAATCAAGTGTCCCAGAGAAACCTTAAAACCGGGTCGGGGGACAGAGGCGGACCTTGGCGGGTCCAAACTCCTGGACTCTGAGCGGTTCTGTGTTTAATTCTGAGGATTGAAGAGTGGGTCTCAGTCCTTCTCTTCTCCGGCTCGTCACTTCCTGTTTCCAGCTGCTGTCAGTGGGTCAGAGGGCGGGCTGATGGAGACGTGTCTGGACCCAGAACCAGAACCCCGGCAGCAGCTCCATCGCCTTGCAGACTCCAGTTACAAAGGTTAGTCCAGCTTCAACCAAACGTCACATTAAATCATCTGAAATGTCTACAGCTAAGCACCTGCAGCAGCTTTTACTTTGAAAGGACTCCCCTGGGCTTCCCGCCCCTCAGTGGGCCGACTCTGAGCCGGCCCGGCCCAGTTGGTGCCAGTCCACCCAGTGCTGACCCGGGACTAGCCTAGTCAGGGGGATGAAGGTCTCCCCCAGCAGCGTGTTCTCCCAGAAGGCGCCGTCGCTCAGAACCCTCAGGTGGATCACCCTCTGGTCCAGGTCCCCCCGGGGGATCCGGTCGTAGACCAGCTGCAGGAAACACACACAGCTGATGTTCTCCAGATGTTCAACCATGGACCACCATCTGCTCGGTTACAACTATTCCAGCAGAGCTTTAATAGCATCCTGCTGTTTCTGGTTCTGATAACTGGACCACAGTGTCTGATCCCAGAGCAGCTAGCAGGGTTAGCGATCCGGTCCAGTCAGCGTTTCTGGTCCTACAGGGGAGGAGCTTCTGATTGGATCAGGGCAGGAACCCCTGACCCAATCAGGGGAGGAGCTTCTGATTGGATCAGGGGAGGAGCTTCTGATTGGGTCAGGGGAGGAACCCCTGATCCAATCAGGGGAGGAACCCATGATTGGATCAGGGCAGGAACCCCTGACCCAATCAGGGGAGGAGCTTCTGATTGGGTCAGGGCAGGAACCCCTGACCCAATCAGGGGAGGAGCTTCTGATTGGATCAGGGGAGGAGCTTCTGATTGGGTCAGGGCAGGAACCCCTGACCCAATCAGGGGAGGAGCTTCTGATTGGATCAGGGCAGGAACCCCTGACCCAATCAGGGGAGGAGCTTCTGATTGGATCAGGGGAGGAACCCCTGATCCAATCAGAAGCTCCCACCTGTAGGACCTGCTGTCTGAGCTGAACCTGGCGACAGGATGTCTCACCATCTCGTTGTAGGTGGGGTTACAGGTGCGTCGCGCCGCCTTGGTCTTCCTCTTGCTGGTCTTCTGGGGGTCCGGCAGCAGGTACAGCTTCACGTAGGGGTCCGGGTCCGTGCCGTCCTGGAGGGGCTGCTGCAGAGAGACACCAGAACCAGGCCGGGTCAGTGCAAGGCTCAGGCCTGCAGCCAATCAGGAGACAGGCCATGAGGAGCACCGACAGAACCAGAACCAGAACCAGCAGAGGGACTGACCAGGCCTCTGATGTGGATCACCATGATGAGGAGCTTGTTGTTCTTGTAGGAGATGGACAGTTTGACCTCCCCAAGCTCCGTTCCTGCGGCTGGAGACCAGGACACCTCTGCAGCAGACACAACCGCCAACATGTCAGAACACGAGAAGGGCTGGGTCCAGATCGTAGGCCGGGCCCTTCCAGGTGGACTCGCAGCAGGAATCCACCTGAGGCTGCAGCAGGTGAGGCGTACCTGCTGGTTTGCTGCTGTGTCCTGCAGTCCTCTCATCTCTGGACAGAGGGTGGAAGAAGGTGTAGACCAGGTCACACTGGAGACACACAGGTGTTAACGGCTGACAGACCCACCAGAACCCTCACAGAACATCTGCTGATCAGCCAATCAGAGCCGAGCAGAGACCAGAGGGACAGACTCAGCAGCCAATCAGGAGCGAGCGGAGCCGTGCCTTCGCCCTGACTCACCTGAGCCACCTCCGGCGCCGCGTGGATCAGGTGCCACACGTAGCCGTTCAGCTCATCCTTCCTCCTGTCCGCCGTCGCCTCGCTGCGGGAACGGCCAATCACGAAGCGGCTGGGGAAACTGGGCGGAGCAAAAAGGGCAGTCAGGACCGTCATTCCCGTTAGATTACCTGGCGGCAGGTCGTGTGTGTCTGGGGCACCTGGGCAGTTTGGAGGAGGGGAAGACCAGCCTCAGTTTGCTGTGAAGTTCCTGGAACTCCTCAAACGTCCTCTGGACCAGCGTCACCTCCTGCTGGCCCTCACGCTCCACCTTCACCACGAAAACCTGGAGGTCACCAGAGAAGAACATGCAGGATGAGCCTCAGAGGGAAACACCTGGTTAGGTCTACAGCAGCCTGAAGGACAGCAAAGCTCTCTGCTCTCCACAGACCTTCAGTTTCTGGATGAGAACAGCAGAACCAGGTTCTAGTCAGACCTGCAGTCCTAACGATATATCTATCTATCTATCTATCTATCTATCTATCTATCTCTATATATATATATCTATCTATCTATCTATCTATCTATCTATCTATCTATATATATATATATATATATATATATATATATATATATATATATATATATATATATATACATACATACATACATACATACATACATACATACATACATACATACATATACATATACATACATATATATACACATATATATATATCCAATCCAATCCACTTTATTTATATAGCACATTTAACAACAGACAAAGTTTCCAATGTGCTGTACATAACAAAAAAATAAAAATAAAATTAATCCAGTTTAAAAAAAAAAAAAAAAAAAGGACACAAAGGACCACACAACTAAGCGGCGTTAAAAGCCAAAGAGTAAAAGTGGGTCTTAAGACGAGACTTATAACACTCCACCGTAGAGGCAGTCCGTACATATAGGGGTAAAGCATTCCAAAGTTTAGGGCCAACTACAGAAAAGGCTCTGTCCCCTCTGGTTTTTAGCCTCGTCTTAGGCACTATTAACTGAAGACGGCCCTCAGACCTCAGAGCACGTGCCGGAGAATAAATCTCGAGGAGGTCGGTGATATATTTAGGAGCCATCCCATTCAAGGCTCTAAACACAAACAATAAAATCTTAAAATCAATTCTAAAACGAACAGGGAGCCAGTGCAAAGACGCAAGAATTGGTGTAATATGTTGATATTTTCTGGTCCCCGTTAAAAGACGAGCCGCTGCATTTTGGACTAACTGCAGACAGGAGAGAGCTCGTTTGCTAATGCCTGAATAAAGTGCTGCAGTCCAGACGGCTAGAAATAAAACAGTGTAAAACCTGCTCAGAGAGGTTAAAAGATAAAAACGGTTTTACCTTAGATAAAAGACGAAGATGATAAAAACACGATTTTAAAACGCTATTTATCTGTTCGTTCAGTTTAAAATCGCTATCTATATATATATATATATATATATATATATATATATATATATATATATCTATATCTAGAAGGTAACGGCTCGCACAGGTAACGGCTCACCGTAGGTAACGACTCACACAGGTAACGTCTCACACAGGTAACGGCTCACACAGGTAACGGCTCACACAGGTAACGGCTCACACAGGTAACGGCTCAGCACAGGTAACGGCTCACACAGGTAACGGCTCACACAGGTAACGGCTAACACAGGTAACGGCTCACCGTAGGTAACGACTCACACAGGTAACGGCTCACACAGGTAACGGCTCAGCACAGGTAACGGCTCACCGCAGGTAAAGGCTCAGCGCAGGTAACGACTCACGCAGGTAACGGCTCACACAGGTAACGGATCACACAGGTAACGTCTCACACAGGTAACGGATCACACAGCTAACGACTCAGCACAGGTAACGGCTCAGCACTCACATAGCCTTTGTTGGCGGTGCGCAGGTGCTTGCAGACGTAGAGGTTCTTGATGACGCCGTCGCTCCTCGCCGTGTGGACTCTGGGAGCGAAGGACAGCGAGGGGCGATCCTCAGACGAGGCGAACTTCATCTGAGCCAGGTTGTGGATGAAGAAGTTCAGCTTGGTGGCAACGCTGCCCAGACTGGACTCAATCAACCTGAAGAAGAACACCTGGAGGTTAAAGGTCATGGAGGTCTGTGAGCCTGCAGCTGTTCATCAGGTCTGACAGCTCCACTAATCCCTCAGAGCAAACACGCTGAATCAGCAGGAGCCAACATCTGACAACCTGAAAGATCTAGTGGAGAAAGAATGAAGGTCCTGGAGAAGACCAAGAAACCAGAACATCAGCAGAGACGAGCTGTGGAACGCCTCCATCACCGAGAGGCCCCACCCTAAACGGCCCTGTGGAGGACAAGGACCCGCAGGTGGAGGTGTACCTGGTGAAGTACATGGTGGCATCAGCCTCAGACTCGTGAGGCCTCAGGGCGTCATAGACGTACTTCAGGTCATCCAGGTCAGACAGTTCAGGAATCCCACAGGACAGCATCTGAAACCAGACACAAGGTTTACTGCTGAGGTTCTACTCTGGATAAATGAAGGAGCTGTGACGTTCTTCAGGAGAACCATGAGCAACGTGTGGAGAACATGGACTGGTTCAGATTTGTCTGACAGATTCTAGATGTTAATCTAGACTCTCAGTGCCTGGCAACTTCTCTTTACGTTAAAATGATCAGAACGCAGAGCAGGAGGAGTCATGTCACCGATTTTAAAGTCATTAAAACGACAAATAAAGGCCTGATAGTTTGCTTTGTTAGAAAGTTAAGTTAGGACTTATTTCTTTTGCTTCAGGCCCATT
Organism: Fundulus heteroclitus; assembly: GCF_011125445.2. NCBI lineage: Eukaryota > Metazoa > Chordata > Actinopteri > Cyprinodontiformes > Fundulidae > Fundulus > Fundulus heteroclitus. Next base: position 875,268 of record NC_046380.1, on the reverse strand, counting down.
TCAATGCTTCCTTTCCTGGCCAGGATTTGGCTCTTGATCCCTGCAAGTGTTCCAGCATTCTGGTAAATCTCTCTCAACGTAAACTTTGGGTCTCTGATGATATTTTCACGCAGTGATTCTGTGCAGCTTATTTCAGACTTCATACCATCTAACCCTGCTAAGCAGGTGTTGGGCTGGTGTTCCAGGATCTACTTTAGATCTGGTTTTTATTATGAGAGCTGCTGTATAGATAAAGTTTTACTTACTATAGAACCCATGGATGGAAACATTAACTTTCTTCAACACTCTAATTTACACAGAGAATTAAATAGTGACTTATGAGACGTCAACCTCAGCCTAACGAGTCCGTAATTAATTAATTTTCTCCCTGATAATAAATTATGGAGGCTTGAAAATCATTTTCAATTGAAGGTCAAAGTGTTCTGACTGGGATTTAAACCCAAACATTGACTAACTGGCTGTTAAATGAAATAATTCAAACTGCAATCTGCAAACTCTGTAAAAAAAGCTTTTAACCACAACCTGAACAGTCAGTGGGTTCCAGCTGGTGGGAAAGAGAACCTTCATCGGTTCTAATAAAGTCAACTTGATCAGAAAGTTCCCTTTCATTTAGTTAATTAACATAAATTAGATTTATGTTATTGATAGTTTTACTCGTGTAACCCAATAAAAGCAGGTTTCTAATGTAGTAGCTGGTGAACAGATCATTTAATCCAGACTTTCTTTCATTATTTCTTTCATTTTTTGTTTGTTTGGGATCAAATTAACCCTAAAATGAATAAAGGTTCTGAAGACCAGCGCCCCCTGCTGGTTGTTCAGGGTAAATCACCTTTTTATCACATTCTAGACATTTTAATTCTGTGATTAAATTACACAATTGGCCAAATGACTCATTTAAGACTTTAAGACTCGGGACTAACGGGTCTTTAAACTGACTCGTGATTCACCCATTAGCTGCAGAACTCAGCAGGTAGTGTGTGCAGGTGTGTGCTCAGCAGGTAGACAGGTGTGTGTACTCCAGGTAGACATGTGTGCGCTCAGCAGGTAGACAGGTGAGTGTGCTCAGCAGGTATACAGGTGAGTGCTCAGCAGGTAGACAGGTGAGTGCTCACCAGGTAGACAGGTGAGTGCTCAGCAGGTAGATAGGTGTATGTACAGCAGGTAGACAGGTGAGTGCTCACCAGGTAGACAGGTGAGTGCTCAGCAGGTAGATAGGTGTATGTACAGCAGGTAGACAGGTGAGTGCTCAGCAGGTAGACAGGTGAGTGCTCAGCAGGTAGACAGGTGTATGTACAGCAGGTAGACAGGTGAGTGCTCACCAGGTAGACAGGTGTGTGTACTGCAGGTAGACAGGTGAGCGTGCTCAGCAGGTAGACAGGTGAGTGTACTCAGCAGGTAGACAGGTGTATGTACAGCAGGTAGACAGGTGTATGTACAGCAGGTAGACAGGTGAGTGCGCTCAGCAGGTAGGCAGGTGAGTGCTCACCAGGCCCAGCAGGTTGAGGAACAGGTGCGTGTGCTTGCGGATCAGGTTGTACGCCTCACAGCAGAGATCCACGAATTCGTGGAAGCGGCTGGAAGGTTTGTCTCCCCCGTTGATGACGTACGCCATGTCGGAGGTGAAGACGAACGGCGCGCGGTCCCTGCAGAGACAGCCGTGATGACATCAGCAGTCCCCACACCTGTTCAGGTAACACGGCCAGCTTTGCTCCACGTCTCACCGTTTGATGTTGCCGAACATCTGGGCGTGTCCCAGGAACTTTCCGAAGTCGATGTGGAACATGTGGCCGCTGGTCTTCAGCATGATGTTGTCGTTGTGGCGGTCGCAGATCCCCAGGATGTAGGTGGCCACGCAGCAGCCGGCGCACGAATAGATGAAGTTCTCCACCGCCTGCAGGAAGGGCTTCCTGTCAGGACCTTCAGAATAAAAGCCCGGCGGCGAGCGGCCAGGTGAGGACTCACCTTGTCGTACTGCTCATCGGTGGGGTTGTGCTTCTGCAGCCAGTCGGCCAGCGTCCGATCCTTGAAGGATCCCGTCACCCCGTGTTCCACCTGGATCTTCCTCAGAGTGTCAGCGTGAGGAATCATCTCCACCATACCTGGGGACAGGTGAGCCACCTGTCAGCTGGCCTGAGAACAGCCACACCTGTAGAGCTGGTGTCACGCCACCTCACCTCGCCCTCTGCCCGTGGAGAAGCACTTGAAGATGACCATCCGCATGTCCAGCCCCTCCTGGATCCAGATCTTGTTCATGATCCGGATCATCTGCAGAGTCAGCATGTCCTGCCGCAGGTCGTCCCCTGACTGCACACAGACGCTCGTTAGTTCCCGCAGGTGTGGGCTCACCTGTGCCGGCAGCCAGGTGCTACCTTGAAGATGACGCTGATGTTGTCTCCCCGGGGGTCCAGGTTCTGGAAGGACAGCTTCAGAGGGACAGCGTTGGAGTTGAAGAAGGAGCAGGACTGAAACGGAGGGAGAACCTGTGAGAACCTCACATGTTCTAGTTCCTGCTCTCAGCTGGCGAGGAGAACTCTGAAAGGTTCTGAGAACCAGCAGCAGGCGGCTCAGGGTTCCTCAGGGTTCCTCAGCGCCGCAGGTCCAGGGTTCTGCTTCAAAGCCCGGCAGCTTCAGCTCATTCAGCTGCACCCACGGCTTGTTCGGCTAAAGTTAGTGCGCCCTGACTAAAGTTAGTGTGCCCTGACTAAAGTTAGTGCGCCCTCACTAAAGTTAGTGCGCCCTGACTAAAGTTAGTGCGCCCTGACTAAAGTTAGTGCGCCCTGACTAAAGTTAGTGCGCAATGACTAAAGTTAGTGCAACCTGACTAAAGTTAGTGCAACCTGACTAAAGTCAGTGCGCCCTCTCATTCCCATTAATAACATTGCAGATTGACTTTAATGCAGCGTAGTCAGTGTTCAGCTTGGAGTTCATTTTCTTTCTCCTCAAAATAACTCCATTGTTGTCTAGACAGCTAAAGTTAGTACACCCCACAGTGAAAATGTCCAAAATGTGTCCAATTAGCCTGAAGAGGCAGAACCTTCTGGTTTGGCTCGGTTCCACCAAGTGGATCAGTTCCAGTAATCAGGGCAGTCAAAAGTAGCCGGTCAACGGCGGCAAATCGCCGTCTATAGCAGCTCTTGCCGCTGCCTACATTTCCCCGATTATATAATGGAGCGATATTTCTGCCTTCTGGTTGAGCGCAGGAACCAATCTGAGCTCAACTCTGAAAAACGGCCAAGCGAGCGCACAGTATAGCTGGTGTTGAATATGGAATGAGCAGGTTAAGCGCGCGAGCAGAGAAGGAACTGAGCGTGCTCAGAAGTTAGTAAATTGTCATATATTCACCTAATCTGATCTGTTTAATAAGGTGTTAGTAATTGAAATTCAGCTAATTTTATGCAAATGTGTTCAAAAACTTGTTAAAACATAACATGTGAAAAAAATGTTTTAAGAATAGTAATCATAAAAAAACAAAAGTTGTTTTTGAAGAATTGATCATTCATTTTTTTGCTTTTTATTCAATTTAAAACATGCACTCTGACTCTATTGTTTAAATAATCACCTGTCTTGAAAGCTTCCAAAATACATCAGGGAGACTATTTTTCAAAATTCTCCCCTCTGGGGCTCAGGCACCGATATGAGTGAACCCTCCTACCTGATGTGTGTGGCCTGCTACTGTAAAAAAGTTTGACTGCCCTGAGTAATTGCAATAAAGATGGCTACAGACGTGTGTAAAGTTAACTAAGTTAATATTTTTCAAAATAAAATACCCAACAAACTAAACCAAAAAAAGACCAAAGAGGCATTCTGCAGGTGACTTACCTGGATGTTGATTGCTGAGACAAGCAGCGCCGGGTTCAGAGGTAGCCTGCAGCTGCTGTTGACGGAGAAGAACTGCTTCATCTCCTCCAGACTTTCTCTCAGGACGCCCTGAACACACGTTTTAAATTACTGGACCTTCACTTCCATTCATTTTCAACCTTTCCATGGCCTAACCCTCAACCTGACCCTGATCCTGCAGGTATAGCTAATGGATGGATGGACCTAAAGCTAACCCACTAGTTCACCACTTCATAATGCTGATCTGCTGTCAGGCAGGAAGCCTAATCCAACATCAAACTGTGGTGAGGGACATCAGTGACATTATTTCCTGGCTACAGTTAGAAAACTGATCTGAAACCTTCTGGTAAGTTATATATACCAGGACTCAGCTCTCTGTGATGACGCTCTGCCTCACCTGTCTGCTGGACGGCGGCGCATCTCGGACCTTCTGGGCCACCTTGGTGAGGATGGAGACGAGCCAGCACTGCCGGTCAAACTCGTCCCTCAGAGCTCGGCCCACGCAGCACAGCAGAGCGGCCAGCAGGTGCTGATAGCGAGCGCTGAACTGACTGTCCTGCAGGTTGTCCTTCAGCAGCCTGACGGACACAGAGACGGACACAGAGACGGACACAGAGACAGCTGCTGAGCAGAGACGCTGGCTCAGGCCGTTAGGAGGACCAGAAACTGGCTGTCTGGCTCCAGCAGGCGGGGAACAAACAAACAGAACCAAGCTGCTGCTCACCAGAACAGGTAGTGAGCGATGCGGATGTCCCCGATGGCTCGCCGCAGGAGGAAGCGCACCAGAGAGCTGTCCAGGTAACACTCGTACTTCAGAGCCTGGAACGCAGACAGGACGGAGATTTAAAACAGAACCAGCATGGCAGAACCGACAGGAACCGGCTGTGACTGCTGCCAACAGTTTCTGGTTGGATTTTCCTGCCTTGCTCTAAGGAAACCCAGATTCTCTGGAGCTCAGTTTAGTCTGTCAGTACCGCTGAGAGCCGAGCCTCGGCCATTTTTACTTTAAACACACAAGGTGCCATTTAAATGTCTGCTAAACATTACTGACAGTCAGAAAAATGCTCAGACATGCGTAGAAAGTGCTGATTCAGCTAAAGTTGCCTGGGTGTTCTGCTGGTCACCTGAAACTGATCCTGTTATCTTGCAGATGATTCTGTAGCTCTTTGTCCTTCTCTGATCTTCTTTCCCTCCTGAAGGGAAAGCTTTTTCCTCCTCTTCAGCAAAGGTGTTATCTCAGGGTTTATCTCAGGTTTGTTACTTTCATGAGGCCCAGTAGAGTCCAGCAGAACTTGATGTGGTCCGTGGTGCATTATTTTACTCCATGAGGACAGCAGAGGTCATCCCAGCTGAAGCAGCCTCTCAGGGCTTCTTCTGTCTCCTCTGACCATTTCCTCGCTGTATTACAGCTGTCTGTCTGAGTACAAGGGGCGTATAGACAGGCTGGAGGTGAGACAGGCTAGAGGTGAGACAGGCTGGAGGTGAGACAGGCTGTCTGAGGGAACCGGCATGAACTGCAGTGTTTTTGCTAAATGTAATTGATCGTGTTCGTATGAAACGTGAATCAAATAGCAAATGATCGGGTTCAATGGCCTTACCTGTTTGCTGTGCTGGAGAAATGTGGTTTACCTTTAGTTACTTTACTCTGAGCCCTCTGCTTTACACAAACTCTCAGATATCTAGTCCCTTTAGCCTGTTTTGTGGAACAGTTTAGCGATGTAACGTCTTGCTATAGCTTTCTGCAGCTGTACGGACGTATGCCGTGTTGGGAGGTGTGGAGCACAGCGTCTCCCTTTACGCGGATGACGTCCTGATTTACGTCTCTAATCCAGATGAACCGCTTCCTGCTGCTTCAGCGATGCTCCGTCATTTTAGGAGCTTCTACAAGCTGAACACCAGAAAGACTGAATTCTTCTCTATCAATGAAACAGCATGAGCCATAGACTTGACCAATTCTAGTAAATGTACCAAATTTACTTATTTTGGATCCAAAGTTTGAAGATTTATGTAAAGAAAATTAAGTGGTTTTACTAGTACAGAGTAAACAGTTCCTATCACAGTGATCAGCCTTATTAATGTTTCTGGTTGGTGTTTGCCAAACTTTGTTTCTGTTTCTTTAATTAGGACAAACCTGCCGGTCCTGACTGGGAGTTCTGTCCACAGCAACATCTCTCCTCTGGCTGTTGCCTTTATGTTCTGCTGCATCTTTTATAAACCCACTAAACACTCCCTGATGTTTAGGAGACCATCTGGCCTTTGCAGTTTTTCTGTTTGGAGTCTTATTGTTGCTAATCATTCACCTGGTTCACTTTGTGAACTCTGATATCTGTCATGTTTATACAGTTTGTTTTATGTAGTGTGGATCCAGGCAATGTATTAAAATTCATAAATCCTGTCATGAAAGTCAAGCTCAAAGCTTCTCTTTCCTACAACCTGGGTCACAAATGTATGAACAAATGAGCAAATTAGTTGATGGCATCATCAGCTTGACCAGGGCTGCACCATCTATCATTTACAAACACAGCAGCACCTCCTCCTCTCTTCTTAGCGCTGATAATTCCTCTACTTTGTTTGATTTATAGCTGGTATGTAATGTCAGGTGGAAATTGCTTCTGAAACCCTCTGGGCAACAGACAGCTAAGGCAGACAGGTGAGAGAGCGCTGTAGATTACCTGAACCAGCTGAGGCAGGAAGTCCAGCAGCTCCGGGTCTGATATGGAGTCCATCCATTGAACCGCCGTCCTCCTCAGTTCCTGATCTGGAAACCTGGGACACACAGGAGGTTTGACCAGTCAGGTGAGCTCACCTGGTCATCACAGGTTCCTCTGTAGATGAGAACGTACAATGCATGCAGCAGGCCCAGAGCGTCCAGGTAGCCCAGACACGCCCACTGACGCAGCAGGGCGTAGATTTCAGGCAGACATGACCACTGCCAGCAGGGGGCGCTAGCCAGAACCAGCGGCAGCGCTGCACTCTCTGACTGACAGAAGGCCTTCTTCTCCCACAGCAAGCGCTTGTCTTCAGTCGTCAGCCTGCAGATCAGGAGGGAATGACATTCAGACAGCATGGCAACAATATGTTGCTCTCTTTAAGAAATATGAAACTTTCTTTCTTTAACAACGTTTTGCCTGTCATAGCGTCTGAGTTGACTCAGATAATAAACACGTCCCTTTCCAGTCAGGTTTCCTCACCACAGTACAGACACCGAGGTGTTTAATGACATCCATAGAAATACAGACTGTGGAAGAACCACCGTGCTGGTTCTATTGGACCTCAGAACCTCAGTGCTGGTTCTGTTGGACGTCAGTGCAGCATTGATACTGCTGATCACTCCATCCTGTTAGAAAATCACATGTGGGGTTCTCCAAGGTTCCATCCTGGGTTCCTCCTGTTCTAGATCTACATGCTCCTCTAGCTCAGATCATAAACATCATCAGCTACCATCACTATGCAGACGACACACAGCTCTACAGCTGCTCAGAGCTTTATATCTTAAATGTTTTTCTACTTTTCTTTCTTTTTAACCTATAATTGTATTTATGTGTTCTGTGTCTTTCTTTTTTTTAAAGGACCGATTATTCTGCTCTTTCAGTGCAGCGCTGCTTGTTGCATAAATAAAGGCGCGTTCAGCAGATGCTCAGCATCAGCTTCACGTCTGAGAACCTGCTGAGGGTTAGAAACACGTGAGAAACCTTCACATCTCCGCTAACAGACGTTTGATGAGGTGGAAAGTGTCGTTAAAATGGAGCGAGGCAGAGAGTCACTGCAGACGCTCAGCTCGTCTCATGGTGACACGTGGAGTTCAGTGTGTGTCTGACCAGAAGAAGGCCTTCTTCTGCAGGACGTCCCGCAGCTGGATCTGACCGATGGTGTCCAGCCTGCTGAAGTCGTACTGAGGGCAGAAGTCTGCGGGAGCAGGTGTGCTGAAGAACACCTCGAAGGAGGATGTGGGGAAGTCCACCTGAGGAGCAGAGGGACGCGGCGTCACTCAGTCTGACCCGGATCAGCTGGCAGGGCCCGTTAACTTCCTGTGTGCATCCTCTGCTGCGACGTGCATTACAGCCAATCAGGCAGCTGCTTACCTGTGCAGGTGCGGCTCTTACCTGCAGGATGACGCTGTCCGGCTGGCTGAAGTTGGGCAGACTGGTTCTGGCGTTTCCGCTCCCCCCCGGCGTCGAAGGCCACAGGCCCAGTAACTTCCTGCCGCATGTCAGGACACTGCACACAATAAACACACACCTGTAACAGCACACACCTGTATCAACACACACCTGTATCAACACACACCTGCATCAACACACACCTGTATCAACACACACCTGCATCAGCACACACCTGTATCAACACACACCTGTATCAGCACACACCTGTATCAGCACACACCTGTATCAGCACACACCTGTATCAGCACACACCTGTATCAGCACACACCTGTATCAGCACACACCTGTATCAGCACACACCTGTATCAACACACACCTGCATCAGCACACACCTGTATCAGCACACACCTGTATCAGCACACACCTGCATCAGCACACACCTGTATCAGCACACACCTGTATCAGCACACACCTGTATCAGCACACACCTGTATCAGCACACACCTGCATCAGCACACACCTGTATCAGCACACACCTGCATCAGCACACACCTGTATCAACACACACCTGTATCAGCACACACCTGTATCAACACACCTGTATCAGCACACACCTGCATCAGCACACACCTGTATCAGCACACACCTGCATCAGCACACACCTGTATCAGCACACACCTGTATCAGCACACACCTGTATCAGCACACACCTGCATCAGCACACACCTGTATCAGCACACACCTGCATCAGCACACACCTGTATCAACACACACCTGTATCAGCACACACCTGTATCAACACACCTGTATCAGCACACACCTGCATCAGCACACACCTGTATCAGCACACACCTGTATCAACACACCTGTATCAGCACACACCTGCATCAGCACACACCTGTATCAGCACACACCTGCATCAGCACACACCTGTATCAGCACACACCTGTATCAACACACCTGTATCAGCACACACCTGCATCAGCACACACCTGTATCAGCACACACCTGCATCAGCACACACCTGTATCAACACACACCTGTATCAGCACACACCTGTATCAACACACCTGTATCAGCACACACCTGCATCAGCACACACCTGTATCAGCACACACCTGCATCAGCACACACCTGTATCAGCACACACCTGTATCAGCACACACCTGTATCAGCACACACCTGTATCAGCACACACCTGCATCAGCACACACCTGTATCAGCACACACCTGCATCAGCACACACCTGTATCAGCACACACCTGTATCAGCACACACCTGTATCAGCACACACCTGTATCAGCACACACCTGTATCAACACACACCTGCATCAGCACACACCTGTATCAGCACACACCTGTATCAGCACACACCTGTATCAACACACACCTGTATCAACACACACCTGCATCAGCACACACCTGTATCAGCACACACCTGTATCAGCACACACCTGCATCAGCACACACCTGTATCAGCACACACCTGTATCAACACACACCTGTATCAACACACACCTGTATCAGCACACACCTGCATCAGCACACACCTGCATCAGCACACACCTGTATCAGTACGCCCACTTCCTGCTGCTAGAGCTGCGCCTTTAACCGGGCCGCTGGAACTAATTAATTTCCCTTTATGGGGATGATAAAGTTTATCTTATCTACATGTTAATAGTTGTTATAGAAGCTTTTGTGCTCATTTCCTCCACTTTAAACTAACGGATCAGCCAATCAGCTCGCTCTGTTTCCACCATCTTCCTGCTTCAGACACCTTTACACTCACTAAACGTTCTCCTCTCCATTCCTAACACTTTAGCCGCTCTCTGAAGGCCTGAGATTCTTTGTGGATAACTTTTATCTCACCGAGGTAAAAATCTAAGAAAGATCTAAGGAATCCGGCCCCAGACCACTTCCTGGTCTCCGCATCATGTGACTCACTGTCTGAAATTAAAGAGCGGCATGGTGACCCAGCCCAGAGCCTCCACACTGCGCCTCTGCTTGCTGCGGTCATCCGCTCCTCCAGGGGGCGGCAGAGGGCTGGCGTACAGCGTGACGGTCAGCTGGGACTCCCGGGGCAGCTGGTTGATCTGAACCGGGAAGCACACCCTGGGGGGGGGGGGGGGGGGGGGATGGAAGCACATCGATAAAATAGAAATCATATTGATCGATATCGATAATTAGCAAAAAGATTCAAAACATGCATTTCAAATGCAGCCCTGACCATTTTATGCTGATTTATAATGACTTATAATTTATGCGGATTTATAATGATTTATGTTTTATAATGAATTATAATGACTTATAATTTATGATGATTTATAATGAATTATAATTTATGGTGATTTATAATGACTTATAATTTATGCGGATTTATAATGATTTATGTTTTATAATGAATTGTAATGACTTATAATTTATGATGATTTATAATGAATTATAATTTATGGTGATTTATAATGACTTATAATTTATGATGATTTATAATGACTTATAATTTATGCTGATTTATGATGATTTATAATGATTTAAGATTTATAATGAATTATAATGACTTATAATTTATGCTGATTTATAATGACTTATAATTTATAATGAATTATGATGACTTATAATTTATGATGATTTATTAATAATTTATAATGAATTATAATGACTTATAATTTATGATGATTTATAATGACCTATTTTTAGACACAAACACTGAATTCAAAGTCAACCCTCTATTTAACCACATTTTTACCAAAGCTGGAAGTTTTAAAAAAAGAGAACGCATGCTCTTTTAACTCTTTGAAGGGGGCGGAGCTTGGTGACAGAGCGGTCCTGGTTCTGCGTTGTGATTGGTTAGAAAGCCTAAGAAAGGAAAACTGTTATTCTGTTAAATTGATGTTTATTGACCTTTTTCTCTACGTTAGATATATGTCTATTAATCAATATCTGTTGTTATTGAATTGCCGTCCAGCCCTAGTTTAAACTGTTACTGAAGTGTAAATCATAGAAACCTGTTTAATGTGGGATTTTGCAGACGTGTCATAGTGAAAAATAACACCAAACTTTTTGCCTTTAGTACTAGAGGTCTCAGCGGTTCTCGTCCAAAGGTTCTGTTTGCTGAACAGCTGCTGCTCTAATGAAAAACGTTTGACCCGCATGAAGGGATCCTATAAAACAAATGTAATAAAACTCAGAATAAAGTTACACATTAAATTATAACTCTGGCAGATCTAGATTTAAAGACATTTCAGTCTAGAAGCAGGTACCTTCAACGTAAAACAGTGATCAGGATACATGACGCTACATAGAGACTGAGAAAGACATTAAAATAAGGATAAAAATATATAGAGACAGACAGATGGAGAAAAATAAGAGAAATGTGAAGATAGAAGCTCTGAACCCTGCAGTTTTATTATTTACACGAACACACATGAGCTGAGCCTGTCAACAGAACCTGGACCAGATTAACCTGTGGCTGCTCACACAGGTGAGGCGGTGAGGTCACGGCTCAGGTACGTACCTCTGGTCCCACACCACCAGGTGGAACAGGTATTTACTGACAGCCTGCTTGCTGGTGTGCTGCGGCGCGCAAAGCTCCACGCCTCCATGCGTCAGCGAGCAGGACAGGAAGAAACCCTCGTAGCTGACCAATGAGAGAGCAGAACACACATGATGTCATGATGAGGGAACATGAGAGTCTGCATCAGAACCAGAGCTGGGAAGCATCTGGACCTCGGTCAGAACGTGACGTCAGCCTGAGCACAGCCACCGGACCCGTCCTGCTGACTCAGAATCAGAACCTCTGCAGCCTGACACGCCAACTGGTTGGTGACCGGCGTACCTGGTGGCCCAGGTGATGGGGACGCGGTGGGCGGCGTACACGTTGAAGGACAGCACGTTGGTGACCAGGCCGGCCTCCTGCACCGGCGCCGTGCCGCTCTGACTCTGCGGGCTGGTGTGGAAGTTGGCGTTAAAGGTGCTGCAGTACAGCTCCACCAGATCCAAGATGGCCGCCGTCAGCTTCTCCACCACCGACTCTGCAGGAGGAGAGGAGGACAGGAGGAAGTGTGCCGGTCCCGCTGAGCACTGCTGCAGGAGCTAAGCAGGACGTACCTCTGTTCTCTCTGAGCGACAGCACTGATGCATCCTGGGAAACAGAAACACGTCAGCCTTCTGAGCCTCTGCTGCAGCCCCCAGAACCTCCGGACCACTCACCTTCAGAACCTTAGGCTGCAGGCGACAGGGGCATGCTGGGAGCTGGTTCAGGGCCGCCGTCACGTCCGGGGTTTCCACGGAAGCTAATGAGCTGCAGAGCGCCTTCGCTGATTGGACGAGCCGCTCCACGTGCAGCAGTAGCTCCGCCTGCAGAGGGCGAGGCGATGAGGAGAGCGAGGAGCGTGTGTGGGCGAGCGAGAGCGGCGCTTACCTCTGACAGCAGGAAGGACTCGGCCTCGTTGTGAAACGTGTCCAGCAGCAGCGTCAGAGCCTCCCTGAAACACATGGAAACACCTGTCACCTGTCAAAGATCAACCAATCAGAGCGCAGCAGAGGGGCCCCGCCCCTCACCTGGTGACCGTCTGTTTGATGGGACGCTCCTGCAGCAGGATGCAGTGGTTCATGGAGGACGGCGTGTCGTCATCTTCTCTCTGTGGGCAGAAAGAAAGACGTTGAAGAGCCCTACCTTAGAGTTTATTTATTAAAATGGGACATATTCAACATGGAAATATGCCAGATTTAGCCACACAGGCTCATCCTAATCTGCAGCCCCACGGCAAGTTATTTTCATTCTTTACGAGAATAAAGTCAGGAGAATGAAGCCAAAGGGATATGAAGATAAACTCGTAATATTACAAAAATAAAAATATTAGGAATATAAAGTATGTTCTGAGATTAAACTCCCTCTGATACTGTTTAAGTGACTCAGTCTAACAGCAGATTTGCCACATCCAACATGGCGGACGCTCTGACGCATCCATAGCGTAGCAGAACCCGCCCAACCAGGCGTCTACGTAGAAGATGTCTATGGTGGAACCACAGGAACCGGCATTTAACGCCACAGAGGGTTTGTTTCCTCTTAGTGTGATTGTGTTACTCTGTGTGTGTTACTGTGTGTGTGTGTGTGTGTGTGTGTGTACCGTGCGGGCCAGCTGTGTGTTGACGGTGGATCTCTTGGTGAGAAACAGCCGGATGTCCCAGTCGAACTTCAGACACTGCTGGACAAACTCCAGCCCAGCCAGAGTCTGAGAGCTGATAGAGAGAGAGGGGGGGGGGGTAGACAGAGAGAGAGAGAGAGAGAGAGAGGGGGGGGCAGAGAGAGGGTTAGCTATTTGGGATTTTTTTAAAGGTTACTTTATACTTTTATACTTTAAGTAGTTTTTGGAGCACATACTTTTTCACTTTTACTTGAGTAAAGAGGTCAAGTTGATACTTCAACTTTTAACAGAGTGTTTTTAAACTGCAGTATCTATACTTCTAAAGTAACAAATGTGTGTACTTTTGACACCACTGGCATCAGTGCTATCCAGATGTTGCAGCTCATCATTGTCAGACATTCTCTGATGTTCTGGAGGTCTTCAGCTCTTAGCAGCAGAACCAGCAGAACCAGGAGGACCAGGAGGTCCTGGAGGAGCAGCCTCCACCGGTAAGGAAGGGCTGTCGGGTCCAGACCCCCCCCATCCCCCCCGTCCTCTGGTTGGTGGTTCTTCAGACTGACAGGAGGAGCTGCCAGAGGAACCCACCATCAGGAGATCCAGCCAGGAAGACGATGAGGTCAGCAGAACCGTTTGGACCTGAGCTTCCCACAATGCATCCTGGTTGTGTGTGACCCCAGGTAAGAGATGGAAACCGGATCCACCTGACCCGGGTCAGACCACTCACAGAACTAACAGCAGAGGTCGGGTTCTTACTTGCTGAGGAACTCCTCGTGTCCGCAGACCTTCAGCAGGTAGTCGTCCACATCCAGGTGGTCCAGGTGGTCCTGAGTGTAGCACAGAGTCTGGTAGATCAGCAGGTCCACCGTGGACGAGCCTGAGACACAAAGACGGGTCCAGTTAGGCTCACCGTTCCACAGAACCAGACCACCAGGCTGACAGGAGAACGTCCCCCCGAGCCGGAGCCTGGGGGGTTCTGGGCCACGAGTAAACGCTAAATAAACGCTAAATAAACGCTAAATAAACGCTAAATAACGAGTAAAAGCTAAATAAAAGCTAAATAAACGCTAAATAAACGCTAAATAACGAGTAAACGCTAAATAAACGCTAAATAAACGCTAAATAACGAGTAAAAGCTAAATAAACGCTAAATAAACGCTAAATAACGAGTAAAAGCTAAATAAACGCTAAATAAACGCTAAATAACGAGTAAAAGCTAAATAAACGCTAAATAAAAGCTAAATAACGAGTAAAAGCTAAATAAACGCTAAATAACGAGTAAAAGCTAAATAAACGCTAAATAAACGCTAAATAACGAGTAAACGCTAAATAAACGCTAAATAAACGCTAAATAAACGCTAAATAACGAGTAAAAGCTAAATAAAAGCTAAATAAACGCTAAATAAACGCTAAATAACGAGTAAACGCTAAATAAACGCTAAATAAACGCTAAATAACGAGTAAAAGCTAAATAAACGCTAAATAAACGCTAAATAACGAGTAAAAGCTAAATAAACGCTAAATAAACGCTAAATAACGAGTAAAAGCTAAATAAACGCTAAATAAAAGCTAAATAACGAGTAAAAGCTAAATAAACGCTAAATAACGAGTAAAAGCTAAATAATCGCTAAATAAAAGCTAAATAAAAGCTAAATAAACGCTAAATAAATGCTAAATAACGGCCGGTTCATGGAGGACGGTTCTCTCATCTGCAGTTCTCTGTATCTCTGCTCTGATTGGCCGGTTCTGTCATCTACAGTTATCTGTATCTCTGCTCTGATTGGCCGGTTCTGTCATCTACAGTTCTCTGTATCTCTGCTCTGATTGGCTGTCTGTGTGTGACTGACAGGTGTCAGTCACACACCTGGAACAGCTCGTATCGGTTCACCTGTTGAACCTGCGGAGGGCGCCACACTGATGGCTTCAGACACAAAGTTCAACAAATACGCCGTCATTTGTCAAAATAACTCCAGACCCGGCCAACAGGCTCTTTGTTTATTAGCTGGAAATAACACTAAATCTTCCTTATTTTTATTAGACTAATATTTATTAGATGTTTGATTGTCCAACACAAATTTTCACGGCAGAACATTTTAACTTCAGATATAAGGATGACAACCGACAATAGACTTAGGATTAATTGTGGGTTAATAGTTTATCAAAGTTTGCTCTGATATCGTCTGCTAGACGGACCTACTTTCAGTTTTGTAGTGTGGGTCGCCGTCCAGAAGAGGGCGCCACTGCTCTTCTTTTACATGTAAGTCACCCTAAAAACCTACTTTTCTCAGATAAACTACAAACTGGACAGAAGGGCGCAACTTTAATGTTACAGTGCTTTTTCTTTTTACATTGTTTAGTTCTGCAATATTTGTCTTAAAGCAGTTTCTGCCCTCTTAGGGTAGAATGGCGGCTATTGCTGTTGGATTTTACCATTTGTTCAGCATTTACATTTAAATTTGTTACATTTGTTGGTCACTGTAGCGCTGCGTTCGGCCATAAAGCATGGCAGTGAGACTCTCTGTCGCCCCCCTGTGGTGAGGCTGACTCCGGCGCTGGAATTACAGCATTGAAAGCATTGAGTGAACGCGTTCAGCGTCGTTGCCACTCTGACCGTTAGATGCTGTCCTGTCCTCTGCTGCCTCCACAGCGCCCTGCTGTCTGGGAGCAGAGTCGTACCGTTACATCCAGCTACACCTTAACTTTAAGGAGACCAGACCGCAGCAGCTGTAAGAGAAATAATCATGGCGGAGGCGCCAGTGTGGGATGATTTTCCACTGCTTGATGACGACAAGGATCCAAAATGCTCTTCGTGCGGTTCTGTTTTAAATATAAACTGCTCTGGAGGAGAGGATGTGACGACAGGAAGTGGAGGAAATTACGCAGAAATACTGTAACATGATATAAAGAGACAT
This sequence comes from Fundulus heteroclitus, assembly GCF_011125445.2. Classification (NCBI taxonomy): domain Eukaryota; kingdom Metazoa; phylum Chordata; class Actinopteri; order Cyprinodontiformes; family Fundulidae; genus Fundulus; species Fundulus heteroclitus. The sequence continues at coordinate 859,272 of NC_046380.1, read as the reverse complement.
GAAGCCAAAAGCCCGGCTGGTGGTGAGGGATTAATGAGGATCGTCAGTGTTTCACACATTCTGTTGGTTTGTTTTAGAAACCTAATAGGTTCCTGTTATAAACACGTTAATAATGTCAGAAAACCACAGCTTCTGTTTATTCAGTCAGCATTTAACACAGCTGGCTCAATAAACTGTTAAAGTATAAATGACACCTTCATGTTCTGGAAAGAGCCTCTTGATGCAAGAGAAAACGGCTGATTATCGATTAACGCATCGATGAGATCAATGAGCTTTAAATGAGGCCGTTAACTGATAACTTCCCTAACCAGACAGCCTCTGCAGGACTGGACTCGGGCTTCCTGGACAGAACCGCAGCTTCCTGGACAGAACCGCAGCTTCCTGGACAGAACCGCAGCTTCCTGGACAGAACCGCAGCTTCCTGGACAGAACCGCAGCTTCCTGGACAGAACCGCAGCTTCTTACCGTCACAGGTGAAGGTCAGGGGGTCCCTGAAGTCCTCGCTGACCACCGTCACCTTCACTGCCACGCCCAGAGCCTGGTGCAGCTCGTCATGGCCCACCGAGGGAGACCACACGAAGCCCGGGTTCTTGGAGGGGTCCGAGGAAGGGTACGCTGAGCGCAGCCTGCACACACACAGCTTTGAGTTGGTTCTGACCCGGTTTCATACCTTCATGCACGTGACCGAGACATCTCTGAGCAGACCGGGTCATCACGGCACTAACGGGTCCTAACGGGTCTCAACCTGCAGGTCAGATCTCATCTCAGCACCCATGCATCTCTAGAACCTGGGGGTTCTGCTGGTCCTGCTTAGAACAGCCCGTGGTTCTGAAGTCCAGATGTTTTAGTGTTTAACCTTTTTGGATCTGCCCTGTCCTGCACGACAGATTCTAACCGGACCTCTTCACCTCCATGCAGGTAAAATGTGAAGCTGCTCAGACTAACTCAAATGTTTGGGCGTGCTTCAGTTCCAGAACTGACCCGGACCAGGACCAGCTCTGAGTCGGTACCGTCGGTACCGTGTGTTAACATGCAGGTGAGACCAGATGGGAAACCCCGTCCTGCTGAATTACAGACGTCTCCTAAGTGGACCGGCCCGTCACTCACACATCCAGCATGTGACAGAACGCCGCCACCTCCTCGTCTCTCTCCTCCGACACCTGGAACAGCTCGTATCCAAAGCCATTGGTCCTGGAGCCCAGAGACACCTGTCAGTCACACACAGACAGCCAATCAGAGCAGAGATACAGAGAACTGTAGACCACAGAGCCGGCCAATCAGAGCAGAGATACAGATAACTGTAGATGACAGAACCGGCCAATCAGAGCAGAGATACAGATAACTGTAGATGACAGAACCGGCCAATCAGAGCAGAGATACAGATAACTGTAGATGACAGAACCGGCCAATCAGAGCAGAGATACAGAGAACTGTATATGAGAAAACCGGCCAATCAGACTAAGCCGTGGTTTTCTCGACCAATCAGAGCAGCATCTTCAGTTGATTCTCAGCTATCCTGTTTACAAACACTTAAGATAAATAAACAGCTCGGTCATGTGACTTCCTGTTGAAGCTCCGCCTTGTTTCGACCAGCTAACCCAAAATTAGCCCCACAAACTCGTACCCCGCAAACAAAGAAGCTTCACTACCAAATAAACCGATAAAAAATAAGGAAATCTGAGGAACTTTGATTGTTAGGACGTAATGAAAACTTAGTGCAGTTTGAAGGGGGATGTCCGTCATACTAATAACAGCTAGCGCTAGCTGAGGTATCGCTGCGCTGATGCTCTTTAATAAGCTTTACTGACTCTTTATGTTGCTCTCAAACATCCACGTCGTACTTTTACGTAACGCTCTAATTTCAGCGCAACTTTGACGACGTTCTGATCTGACCTGATTCTCCCTGAAGCTTAAAGTCACTGAATTATGTTGATGGTTTACAGCCATCTTTATTTTTCATTCTGTGTGAACATGGTTCCTCTTAATTCCCCTTAGTTTTAGCTCAGTTTCACCTGCCCAGTGCAAAAGAGTTGTTGACTGAAAGGTTATTAAACCCTAACCCTGGAAGTTATTAACTCCACATGTTGCAGAGAAGTCGTCGTTTCTTCCACCTGTTTTCCTACCACAGCCAAACTGGGCTGATGTTCCCCAGCAGAGCGACGGTGCTTTGCTCAAACGTTAAACAACATCTTTGTAGATCATATAAACAGGAAGTAGAGCTCAGCCCGCCTCTGTTCCTGCAGCTTTAAACAAACTGGAGCTGCTTTAAAGCGTCCTCTCCATGACGGCATCAGGTCGGGTCTTACCGGGTCAGCAGAAACCCGCCGCTGGTTCTTGTTGCTCTTGGCTGCAGGTATGTAGGTCCTGGGCGGCACCTGGGGGGGGAGGGTCTTACTGCGAGCCACGGGCTTCCCCGGTTGGTCCCTGCTGGTGCGGCGGGCCAGCGGTGGGGGCCGGCCCTCGTTGAGTCTTGACAGCGAGTCGTTGATGATGTCATAGTTGAGTTCTGCTGACGTCACCTTCAGCTGGTCCACGTCCGGCTGGAACAGGTTCACGTCTCGGGGGGCGCTGGATGGTCGGGGGGGCAGGAGGGGGACTTCTGAGGCTGAGGGAGGGGGCAGGGGGTGTCTGGGAGGGACGGCAGGGGGCACATCGTCAGGGAGAGCTGAGCCTTTAGAGATAAACGCTAGGCTGGGTCCAAAAGGGTCGCCTGGACCGGAACCGCAGAGGTCCCTGAGCTTCCCCCCCTCTGGACTGTCCAGGATGTACGGCGACTCCTTTATGAACCCCTGAGGAGGGGCCGGTCGGGGTGGGAGGGGCAGCGGAAACTGGGAGCCTCCAGGCTGGTTCTGGGAGGAGTCTGGTCCAGAGAGATCCATCAGCAGGTTCTCCTCTGGGGGGGCGGGGAGGTTCTGAGTGGGTGGGGTCCGCTCGATGAAAGGATTCTGCGGCTTTAAGCGGGTCTGACATGGGGGGCCGGGCTCCGCGGGGCTGGACCCGCTCTCATTCTTGTCCTGTTTGAGCCGGGAGAGAGCGTCGTACTCCATCTGGAGCGCCTCGGCCAGAACCAGCTCCCTCTGACTGAGGCCCAGAGACTCCAGACACCCCCAGCCGGGCTCACCACCCTCCTTCTGGGTCTGAGCTGCAGACATGGTGCCTCCAGGGAGAGGAGATGCAGGAGAGACTCCTGGGGGAGCTGAGGGGGAAAGGAGGAGACATGAGCCATGGACTGCAACAACAACAACAATAATAAAAATAAGAACAAACAAGAAGAAAACAAGAAGAAGAATAAGAAGAAGAAGAAGAAGAAAAAGAAGAAGAAAAGAAGAGGAAGAACAACAACAAGAAGAGAACAAGAGGAAGAAGAACAAGAAGAAGAAGAAGAAGAACAACAAAGAGGAAGAACAAACAACAAGAGGAGGAAGAAGAAGAAGAGGAAGAGGAGGAGAAGAACAACAAAGGAGAACAAAGAAAAGAGGAAGAAGAACAAGAAGAAGAAGAAGAACAACAAGAGGAGGAAGAAGAAGAAGAAGAATGAACAAGAAGAAGAAGAAGAAGAAGAAGAAGAGGAGAGCAAGAACAACAACAACAACAAGAAGAAGAAGAAGAAGAAGAAGAAGAAGTAGAAGAAGAACAAGAAAACAACAACAAGAAGAAGAATAAGTCAGAACCAAGAGGAAGACAGAATAACAATATACAACACAACCAATAATAAAGAAGAATAAGACACAAGACTAAGATCAATAATAATAATAATAATAATAATAATAACAACAACAACAATGTTAATAACATCAACAACAACAACAACAATAATAATAATAATAATAATAATACCAATATTAATAATAATAACAATACTAATATCAATAATAATAATAATAACAACAATAACAATAATAACAACAACAATGTTAATAACAACAACAACAATAATAATAATAATAATAACAACAATAATATCAATAATAATAATAACAATCATAATAACAACAACAACAATAATAATAGGAGGAGGACATAAAATAAACTGGTTTATTATGATAAAAACAAAAACGCTAAACTTTCAACTGAGACTTTAACTTCTCAGCATGGCAGATAGACCACAGGTGAAGCTACAGATACAGGTGTATCTGTGATACAGGTGTATCTGTGATACAGGTACAGGTGTACCACAGGTGTACCACAGGTGCACCACAGGTGTATCTGTGATACAGGTGTATCTGTGATACAGGTACAGGTGTACCACAGGTGCACCACAGGTGCACCACAGGTGTACCTGCAGTGCACCTATTCAGCTTTAGAACAGAGGTCCAGTTGTTTTCTATCAATCTTCACCAGCACAGAAACCCCATCACAGCCCCCTGGTGTTCTCACATCTGCTGCGGAGGATTTTGTTTGGCGTCCCAAATGACTAATTATGATTGTTAATTAGAATTTCCATTTTCAGAATTAAAACCATAATTTCACAGCTTAATTATCAGACTCCTCTCCTGTGGAACCAACAGTTTAAAACTTTTAGAGAAAGTTCAGAGTTTCACTCAGAAACCTGGTGGCAGGTCCTGCTAGGCCACCCTGTCAGGAAATTAACATTATTACCATCTAATCACTAGATTCTGGATCAACATGCTTCATAATATTTGTTTAATGGAGAAAATGTCTTTTACTCTAAGACAGGAATTGGACAATTTTATTCTCTGGAAGCCCAACATATAACACCTTCAGCCTAAACTCTCCAGTTTAGACATTATTACTAAGCAAACTGGTTAATACGCTGCTACTCCTTGTTCTTATTGATTAATACTTTTATTCCCTTTTTTCTTGATCACTTTGTCTCATTTCTCACTGCAAATTGGCAAGAAAACTGTGAATGTTCCTTTTTCTATTGTAAGTTTTGCAGTCCTTTAATAAATAAAATCAAAACATATGTTATGGCACAACAATGTTGATCTGGAGATTTTGTCCCAGACGGGAACTTTACTCACCGTTTTATGTCGCTCTCAAGCATCGAGGCATTTAAAATAAATAAAGCTCAGCCTGGCGGGGGCGAGTAAAGCCTGAAACTGAGTTTAAATCAGATTCTGAGTTTCTGTGGCTGAACTGGATCCGTTTAGTACGCGGAGATGACGAGTGCTGAGAATCAGCAGCGTATAAATAAACAGAATTCAGAGAACAGAAAGAGAAGCTGACATGATTAAGAAATATTTTATCCCCAGCTGTTCACTGTTTCTATTTTTAAAGCTAGTAATGAATAAAATTAACATTTCTGACTGACTCTGCGGTCTGGGGTGGAGAGCTGGGAGTTTATCAGCTGATGCATCTCATCTACAGCCGGTTACATCACATTCCTCCATTTCTGACGGCAGTGAAGACGTCAGATAAACCAGAGGAACCCCCCCCCCCCCCCCACACCTATTCAATGAAGGCCGGTAGACCTGAGGCCGCGGTCTGAAGGGCGACGCCAGGGACACCACCTGAGGGGCGTGGCCACAGACAGCTTAAGCCCCGCCCCCTGTCACACCGGCTGAAGCTCAGACTAGAAATGAGTGTCTCTTCCTGGGAATGCACCTCCTCCCTCCTCCCTCCTCAGCAGGAGCAGACCGCCTCAAACCTGAGTTCTTCCTCAGCGTTTCTCCAGGATCCCAGCAGGACCATCAGCGGTCCGCTGCAGTCAGAGCATACAGGTGCTAACACAACGCCCAGGTAGAAACAAAGCAGCAACTGGTGCTGCTCCAGACCCTCTGAGTCCATCTTCCTGCAGGGAGGAGAACATCTCAGCAGCTAAGACCTTCCAGGATGGACGTCCTGCAGGTTCAGCCCAACATCAGAGCAGGAAGCTCAGAGAAATGAAACCAGGAGCTCTACCTCAGAGTCTACAGGTCAAAGACAGCTGAAGCTCCGTCCAGCCTGGATCCTCTGGAGGAAAATGAGCCGCAGCAGCAAAAGGAAGGGATAAAGGGCTGGAATGGTCTAGTCAAAGTCCAGACCGTACCCTGACGTCTCCTCAGGAGGAAGTCAGGAGGAGGTCTCCTCTGGAGTAGGTCTCCTAAGGAGGAGGTCTCCTCAGTGTTTAGGGAACAGACCCCGGAGCCTCTCCAGTTTCGTTGAAGCGGTCCGACTGCTGGACCCTTTCAGGCCCGCGAAGCGGAGGCTCGGTGCTGAAGGACCGTTTTCATCTCTGGGTAAGGGATGTGAAGAAGAAGAAGAAGCTAATTCTAGACCAGAACCAGACAGCTGGGTTCTGGTGGGCTCCACAGCAGAACATCAGCCCACTGGTCCGCTGAAGGTGGGTAGATAACAAACTACCAATAGAACATAAAGAAAGGTGAGTCTAGCTGGGAGCCAGGTAACAGCTGATGTGAGCAGACCCAGAAGCTGCAGCTCCAACCACGCTCCTCTGGGTTTTATCTCCAGCACAGCACCGGCAGGCCCCGGTCCCGTTTCATGGTCCTCTGGGAGGTCCGGTCAGGTCCACTAAGGTCCACTAAGGTCCAGTCAGGTCCACTAATGTCCGGTCCACTGAGGTCCGGTCAGATCCACTAAGGTCCACTAAGGTCAGGTCCACTAAGGTCCGGTCCACTGAGGTCCACTAAGGTCCGGTCAGGTCCACTGAGGTCCACTCGGCACCGCTCAGCTCCACTGAAGCGCGCCCTAAAAGCTGCTGGAGATGTTTCCTCCAGGAGGGACGGTGCGCAGTTACGGACCTCCTCTGAAGGAGAACCCGTTTCTGCCCAGAAACCCAGTTCGGATGTGAATAATTTGGGAGCCGAATTGATAGCAGGACCTTAACCATCGGAAGTGACACCTTCATGATGTCCGAACCTGAGTCTGGGCTCACGGAACCGCGGGGACAGCTTTAAATGTCAGAAATGTGAACGGAGGCTGGTTCGTCCCTAAGCATCTAGCAGACTGGCCCCATGGATCCAAACTCTGATGAAGACCACGGACCGGACCGCGCTGCTCGCAGAACCTGCGGGACTAGCCGACAGGTGTACCGTCTTACCTGTCTGTCAAACTACGGGGTCCGGGAGGGGCCAGCGGCTGCCATCTTTACTTTCCTCCAGGAATCACATCGATCCAGGCGGAACCCCGTTCTGGAGTCTCTGCTGCGGCCGCCTCTCCTCTCATGCAGGCCGGGAAGGCACCTGCAGCTGCGCCCGGTTCCGCTCCTGGTTCTGGGCGATCCACGCAGCCGCTGACAGAGCTTCTGCAGCCCGGAGGAAGAGGCGAGGACTGCGGGGCGACGGCTGCTGGCAGCTGGGGAGTTGTCTGTCAATATGGGGCAACGCACACACACAGAGCTTCCGGTCTCCCTTTCAGAATAAAGGTCAGGTGCTGTCTATCATCTGCGCTCGGCCAGCCTCCGTTAACGCGCGCTTTCAAATTAGCGTCGCGCATTAATACGGTGCATTACGGTACCAGGGTCGCGGCTAGAAAAACGAAAAGAAGCATAAAACCCCCAGAAAAGTTGTATTAATAAGAAATGTCCTAATTGTCCCACAATGGGGACATGCAGGCATGACAGGAAAAAACACATATTAGCTTTAGTAGATAAGTAATAAATAGCTATAACCTACAGGTAGGTAATATGACACGCTACTATCATATAACCAGGACACATATTTCACAGAAATACCAAGTCAAACTTCTTATAATGCCACTTTGTCTCATTTCCAGTCAGAAACTGGGAGCAGATGTTTTTGCATTCAATAAGGTACTCTATACATGTATATTAGGTTTAGTTACCGTCAATTCATACTTTATTACATTAAACCAACACTATTAGTGATATTGTGCCATATGAGCAGATTTGGGGGATTGTAGATTTAGATTAGATTAGATTAGATTAGATTAGATTAGATTAGATTAGATTAGATTAGATTAGATTCAACTTTATTGTCATTACACAGGTACAGGTACAAGCCAACAAAATGCAGTTTAGGTCTAACCAGAAGTGCAATAGCAGCAAGTGCAGGATAAACAATGGTTCTATAAGTACAGGACATGGGTTATTACTGAATAAATATAGAGATGACTATTATAGACAGAATTTTACTGATAGATTTGTCCTATGAGTATAATATATAGATAACTAGTATTGTGAACTAAATTTACAGCTGGATATACCGAATATAATATACAGGTGGATATTACTATGTATAAATAAAGTTTGGACAGCAGCTATTAAAGTGCAGTGGAATGTAATTGCATTTTACAGTTAAAGTACAGTATTGCAAATGTATATGTAAACAATTGGTACTGTGAATAAACAGTCAGCAGTGCAAATCAGTGATGTTCTGGGCGGCTTTCACCACCCGCTGCAGTGCCTTACGCTCTGCAACAGTACAGCTCCCATACCACACTGCTGCTCACCATACCAGATTCTAGTTTCTTATTTGAAATCATTAAAATTAAAATGTTAATTTATTTTCCTTCTTTTGTGTCACGTGTTTTCTTTAAATCATCTGGAATCTAAAATTAAAGTAATTATGCCTTTAAGTTTCTCTCTTGTATGGCTTGCTGCCCTGTGGTGGTCAGTCTTGATGGCTATCCAGGTGTGGCTCCAGGTGTGGCTCCAGGTGTGGCTCCAGGTGTGGCGGTGGCTCCAGGTGTGGCTCCAGGTGTGGCGGTGGCTCCAGGTGTGGCTCCAGGTGTGGCTGTGGCTCCAGGTGTGGCTCCAGGTGTGGCTCCAGGTGTGGCTCCAGGTGTGGCTCCAGGTGTGGCTCCAGGTGTGGCTCCAGGTGTGTCTGCACCTATTTCACACTCTACATTCATTGGGAAAGGACTCTGGCTTCTTAATCTGGTCTTTTTTTCTCACTATTAATGGATTTAAATTATTCCCACAGCAAAATCTTCTGAGCAGTTTCATGGTGGACACCGACTGGCCAAACTTTTATACAGCCTATTAATCTGTGCTGGTGGACACCTAGGAGGCTAAATAAACCATTTATAACAATCAATAACACAGGATCACATGTTTTTGATTGATTTTATATTTGTGGGACATGTTATGCAGTCAGTGGATCCATTTCCTATGAGTGCAAACGGATCCGTTGGTATCTCAGGTCTGAAGGAGAAAAGTGGCTCTGCCTGTTCTGACACTGCTGGAGTTATTCAGTGGTTTCACAAAGTTTAATATTTTTATTCACACGTAAATAAGAATCAGAAATACAGTACTTTAATAATCCCAGAGGGAAATTAAAGAAGATAATATTCATTTATAGGATGGCTGGTAGTCTATTTTAACATATTTTATGGCTGTTTTCTTTCTTAAAAAAACGATCTTGTATGTTTATAATATATAATAATTTACAAGTTGTATAAAAAAAACATTTGTATGTAGGAATGATGTTACTGTTGATAATAAAACTATATTTTGGTCTTGTCTGTAATGCTGGAAATGACGTTTTGATGACAGACTTTAGAAAGATAAGCGTGATGAAGAACTCTGACTGCAGTAAAATTATAAAATATTTATTCTGGTTAAAGAATAGAGAAAGTAGCAGTTTTATCACAGATGTATTTTTCAACGTTTTTATCCTTCTTTTCTCTTCATTTCCATTTTCACGCCTGCAGCCCCAAAAAAAGAAAACTGTTGTTACCGTAGTTGTTACCGTAATGCCCGGTTTATGCGCGAAGCTACTCTGTAAGAGCGCGCTAACGTGGGCTGCTTGACAGCAGCATCTATGATTAATTGTAAAGATAACGTGTTGTGCCTGTGGCTTTAGTGGTGGAGAGAAGTATAACTGCTGTTAATGTTATTTATGTGTTTGACACGTTTATTCATTTGTGTGATTTATTTGTTAAGTAAAAACGTTTTAGGCCTTTATTTTGAAGGAAGGAAACGTTTTCTGCAGAGATCCAAGCATCCATTTGAGCTTTGAAGAAATCTGCAGGCTGCTGCCAACCAGCTGTTTGTTAATATTGGTCTTTATTTTACTTCTGCATGTTATTGGTGTTAACCAGGGTTGGTTTGCTTTATTCTAGCTCAGTTTTCTCAGTTTGAAGTCGGAGAAAGTCTCCAAATAATCCAGGAGCAAGAAAGCCGTTTGTGTCTGCTTGTGCTTGGAGGCAGTTAGGAGGGTCTGGATTAGGAACCCCAGGATGATGTGGTTCTGCTGGCTTCTTTGGACCATGCTGGGTGGGAAGCAGGAGGGACCAGAGTGAGCTCCTCTGTGTCTGAGGCCAAGGTTCTCAGCTGGAGAAGGGTGGACTGTCCCTCTGGGTCGGTCTCCTCCTGCAGCATCTGCAGTAATGCTGGCGCTGATCCGGTCTGCTGTAGTGAAGAAGGAGCTGAGCCAAAGAGGAAAGCTCTCCACTTAGCGCTCTGTTCAGAGCCTGATCACACGGTCTGGATCAGAACCGAGCCAACCCGATCCTGGAGACAAGCGGCTGAAGTGAAGATGGCTGAGATTAGCCTTAGAGACAGGAGGAGGAGCTCAGAGAGCTGCTGCTTCTCATCATCAAAAGGAGTCAGATGAGGAGGTTTTCTGGGCTCGTCCCACTCAGAGGAGACCCTGGGGAGGAGAACTCGATGGCTTTGCAGCAATCCCTCATACTGAGCATGCATGAAGCGACAGTGGAGAGGAAAACTCCCCTTTAACAGGGAGGAGAACCTCCAGCAGAACCAGAACCAGGCTCAGTGTGAACGCTCATCTGCCTCCACCCACTGGGGCTTAGAGAAGACAGAGCAGAGACACAGAAAGCTCAGAAGCTCACATTGACCCAGGAGTACTTTCTATGTTAGAGAAGACAGAGCAGAGACACAGAAAGCTCAGAAGCTCACATTGACCCAGGAGTACTTTCTATGTTAGAGAAGACAGAGCAGAGACACAGAAAGCTCAGAAGCTCACATTGACCCAGGAGTACTTTCTATGTTAGATGGTAACAGAGGATGATCTGCCTCCCCTGATGATGTCACAGCTAACAGAACACCAGACCAGGTGTACCTTCTATGAAGAGAACAAAAAGTTAAAAGCTGAAATAACAACAAACAATGCAGATTGGAGAGCAGTAGGAGAACTCAGCAGGGTGAGAGAAATAGACCCTGATGTCCTCCAGCAGCCTAAGCCTATAGCAGCATAACTATAGAGGTAGCTCAGGGTAACATGAGCCACTCTGACTAGAAGCTTTGTCAAAAAGGAAAGTTTTAAGATTAGTCTTAAAAGTAGACGGGGTGTCTGCCTCACGGACCAAAACTGGGAGTTGGTTCCACAGGAGAGGAGCCTGATAGCTAAAGGATCTGCCTCCCATTCTACTTTTAGAGACTCTAGGAACCACCAGCAGACCTGCAGTCTGAGAGCGAAGTGCTCTGTTAGGAACATACGGGGTAATCAGAGCTCTGATATATGATGGAGCTTGATTATTAAGGGCTTTATACGTTAGAAGGAGAATTTTAAATTCTATTCTTGATTTAACAGGAAGCCAATGAAGGGAAGCTAAAACAAAGCTAAATTTTGTGGACTTCCTGATAGTAAAGAATTACAATAGTCCAGCCTTGAAGTAACAAATGCATGGACTGGTTTTTCAGCATCACTCCTGGACAGAATGTTTCTAATTTTGGCGATATTCCGGAGGTGAAAAAAGGAAAAAAATATTCTTCTGGGATAAAAGCTGCAGGGAAAAAGTTGTTTTATTGTTCAGAAAAGTCCAGATAGTTTCAGTTCTGTTGGTCCCTCAGTTCTCCAACAACATGAGGTTTGCAGCCACAGTCTGGACCAGAACTTGGTTTCAGTTCCTGCTGGCCGGTACTCTGACACGTTCTCACTCCTCCACTGAAATTCAGACTTCAATGAGTTTTACTTCAATGAGAGTTTTATTTTTTAAAGACGTTTCTCAGAGATTTCTCCAGCTGTGTCTCTGCTGAAATGTTTCTCTGATCCTACAGAGACATCCGGACCGGACCAAGGATTTCTCAGAATCAGCAACTTGTTCCTCAGGTTGGTGTCTGAACCTGCAGAGGAACCGGTTCCTCCGGGTTTCCACTGGCAGCAGCTTCTCTTATTCCTGTTTATGGTGAAACAGAGGATCGGTTACACAGTGGTTGGCTTCCTGTCAGACAGGATGGAGGGAAACACACTTCCTGTTTCTGCTGACCTCGACCCGCTTTCATCCCAGTAAAAGCTGCTTCACTTCAGGCCTCCATGCTGCAACGTTCTTGGGCCGGTCCTCCAGACACATCTTCAGCTCTTCTCTGCAGAGCCAGTTTCTGGATTTCCTTCCCTTCTTCTACAGAGTCTGAGCTGGTCTCAGATGAGAATCCGGTTCTCAACAGAACCAAATGTTTGTGTCCACAAACAGAAAACCAGAACTAATGAAGGGTTCTGAATCTCCTCAGATTCACAACAGGTTCCTGAATAAAGCTAAAATCTCAATCAGAACATCAGAACCAGCTCTGAATTGCCGGAGATCCCTCCCACCCATGAAATGTTCTCTTGACCCACTTCCAGCAGGGAAATGATTCAGGAACATTAAATCCCACAGCGCCCCCTGCTGGGCACTTCACGGTCTGTTCCTGTTTCAGATGTAACAGTTTAATATGTCATTCAGGTATAAAGCCAGTAAGATGGATGGATGTCAGGTATAATGGGAGAAACAGCCCCCCCTGCTGGTAGCTGGTGGTGATGAGTGTGGTGGACACAGGGACCTGAGTGACGACCTTTGAACTCATCCTGTCTCCTGGCCATCATTATAAGACAGATTGCATAAATAAATGGTAGAGAAGGAGAACTAAAGATTACACAAACACTCATTCCATAAACGTTTAAAAACAAACAACTGGACCTTTTTCTGAAGTTTGTCATCCAGAGAGCGTTCTCAGTTCAAAATGTCTGCAGTCGTGTGGAGCTCCAAGCTTTATAGTGCTGCCCAACAAAAGCCGCGTTATGGCTTAGATAACATGCAAATTCAACCGCCCCCCCCCCCCCCCCCCTTCTTAGTAATGGGGAGTCGTTAAGGTCGTTGTTGGCCTGTATGAACGCATAACAATGTCTCATTTTCCCCACATTTCCTGCCATGTGTGGACAGTGGCGGTTCTAGGAGATTTTTACCGGGGGGCCAAAGGGTGGTCACATGGTGCCTGACAGCATGGAAGTTTTTATATGTACAGAAAAGTCAACTAATATGTACTCAAACAATTTAAATACTGTAAAAACACACATTTTGATTAAGTAAAATACAAAGCAACATTTTAAAACTCCTGAGCTTATAAATAATGCCCTAAAGCTCTAAATAAACCAACTATCTGTAGTGATATGAAGACAGTCACCTTTCACACAAAGTAGGCTGTAGTGAAACAAATAATTCGCTCATCAGCTGATATACCATATACCATGTCAGACTTATTTCTAAAGCACTTAAAATACAACGTAGCCGCTGAGCAAAGTGCTGAACAAACACAAGACAAAAAAACAAAAGTGAAACAGGAAGACAAATAAAGTTCATCAATAATTCAACAAATACAAGGAAAAAGTGCGATATTAAGACAGACATTAATTACTCTGGGTTGGACGGTAATGAGAACTAATGTGTTGTTAAACGAGTTTTAAAAACAGAAAGCGATGGAGCCTGTCTGACCATCAGCAGCTCATTCCACAGTTTAGGAGGCAGAGCTGCAAAGGTTCTGTCTCCTCAGGATTTTTCTGGTCAGACGGTCTAAGCGTACGGGATGGTGGCATAAAAAGGTGCAACGGTTCAGATAAGAAGACCATTAAAGACTTAAAAACAAACTTATTAACTTTAAAATTTGAAACTGAATAGGAAGCCAATGAAGGGACGCCTAAATCAGAGTCATGTGCTTTCGTCTACCTGGCAGTTAAAAATGGTGCTGCAGCATTTTGCACCAGCTGTAATCGTCAGCGTGTTTCTGAGTGCTCACCTCATAAAGTGGCTAAATCTGTGCCTCCTGTAAGTGTAACTCACCCCAATATCAACTTTCTTTGCAGATAAACTGTATAAACTGGGCCTAAGGGTGCTACTTTTATGTTACTGTGCGTTTTTTTAATACTTCTATGTGAACTGGAATGAAATTATGAAATGAAAAGTATCATCTATACATGTGCAACCGGCCCTTTTAATGACTTCATGACGCCAAAGTGGCCCAGTATAGAAATGAGTCTAGGGTAAGGGATTTTTTTTTTACCCTCCTAAAGGGAAAGAGGGGTACAGTTAAGAAATCTCTGAAAGTTGAAACAAAAATAATTTATTACTAATAGTCCTTGAAACTCCTAAAAAAGGCTGATTAGCTTACAGAAGGAGGAGAGGAGGGGCCTAAGAGGTCTAGAAAACTGTGGTTAGAGAAACTAAATCCATTTTTAAAAGATCACAGGTCTAGTTCCAGGTTGTAATGACATATATATGTATGTATATATATATATATATATATATATATATATATATATATATATATATATATATATATATATATATATATATGTGTGTGTGTGTGTGTGTGTGTGTGTGTGTGTGTGTGTGTGTGTGTGTGTGTGTTAACCCTTTAACCTTGAAAATGAAACTGATTATTTATGTTGCACACATTGTTTATTTTGCATATAATGTGTATACACCATTTTCTGTTAAAAAAAAAACTATTAATAAAATTAAAACAATTTAAATATAACAAAATCATCAGCTTAATGTCACCTCTGTTTAAGAAGACAATAAGAAGCAATTGGAAAGGCTGTAAGTTTATACGCCTTCACATGTTCTGGTTTGTGGAATGAGAGCTTCAGCCGTTCGCTGCATCTGTCTAACGTGTTTGTTTTGTAGTTGATGTCCAGAAGGCTGGAGGATCTGACTCCATGTTTCTGACTCCATCCTCCATGTCTCTGACTCCATCCTCCATGTCTCTGACTCCATCCTCCATGATTCTGACTCCATCCTCCATGTCTCTGACTCCATCCTCCGTGTCTCTGACTCCATCCTCTGTGTCTCTGACTCCATCCTCCATGTTTCTGACTCCATCCTCCATGTTTCTGACTCCATCCTCCATGTTTCCGTCACTAATGACGTCAGAGTTAAAGGCCATTCGGGTCTATCTCCTGTATGGTCCGTCTACTTCCTGTCATCCCATCTGTTCATGTCTCCTCTGCTTTTGCAGATTTGTTGGTCTCAGACAAGAAAATAATTCAGACTGGAGATTAGAGCTAATTTTTATTAGTGAAAACTTTCAGAACTCTGCAGCTTCTTTAATAAAATGTATTCAGGCACAACATCAGTTAACAAAACCCTAATATGCATGACGTGAGATGGTTTGTCTGGTTAATCCTGCAGTGCTGATGGCGCTCAGAGATATAAGATCTCAGAGTTCCTGTTGAGGTTCATGACTGCAGGTCCCAGCGGTACAGCTGAATGGACCAGACGTTAGCAGCTGTTCCTACAGGAACATCTAATGTAGGTTAAAGTCAAAGAGCTTAACGCTACAACATCTAACTTCACTTCATCTTTTAAACTCTCTCTATAGCAACTAACAGCTGATTAACTGTTCTGATTTGAATAACCTCTGAATAAAACACGTCTCTGCCTCAGGAGGCTCCAACAGGTTCCTGTCAAAAAAGGCACAAGAAGAACCGTACTGATCAGAGGAGCAGAACCTGCTGATGATGTCAGCTTCAGGTACAATACCTGAGGATTATTCAGACCAATGAGAGAGCAGATGATCTGTCCACCTAAACAAAGCAGGAGGATCTTCTCCAAGTGGGTCCACCTGCTCATCCAGGTGCTGCTGTCTCCAAGCTGACCTCTAGGTGGCAGCAGCGGTCTGACACTGACAGATTTCTTAGTGATCGTCACAATGAGCGAACATTAGCATTAATCAGTTTTTCTATCACAGCTGATAGTCAGTCTGAGAAGGGTTAACATCTGCTGAGGGACATCAGGGCTGCCAGTGTCCCCGTCCTCTCAGAGTCCCCTTAGGGACACTGTTTATGTCCTTAGAGTCCTCCTGTCACCCTCTGGACACCTTCAGTCTCCATCTCTACACCTCCTTCTCGTTTGCTTGGAAGGAGGTCCGTCTTAGATTTTCTCTGACTTTAACAAACTCTGGAGCTCTGAGGTTCTCCTCCTGCTGCTGCTCCTGCTGGCGCTCCAGCTGTGGACAGAGACAAAGGCAGAGGAGAGAAACCGTGATTAGAATAGAGTCAGCATGAAATGTGGTCTGTCAGGTGACCCCTGCAAACTGATCCAGTCTGGACCAGACCCGATCCAAATCCTGTATTCTGTCCAGGAGTGATGCTGAAAAACTAGTCCATGCATTTGTTACTTCAAGGCTGGACTATTGTAATTCTTTACTATCAGGAAGTCCACAAAATGCAGTTCAAAGCCTTCAGCTGATCCAAAATGCTGCAGCAAGAGTTCTGATGAAAATCAACAAGAGGGATCATATTTCTCCTGTTTTAGCTTCCCTTCATTGGCTTCCTGTTAAATCAAGAATAGAATTTAAAATTCTCCTTCTAACGTATAAAGCCCTTAATAATCAAGCTCCATCATGTTTTAGAGCTCTGATTACCCCGTATGTTCCTAACAGAGCACTTCGCTCTCAGACTGCAGGTCTGCTGGTGGTTCCTAGAGTCTCTAAAAGTAGAATGGGAGGCAGATCCTTTAGCTATCAGGCTCCTCTCCTGTGGAACCAACTCCCAGTTTTGGTCCGTGAGGCAGACCCCCCGTCTACTTTTAAGACTAATCTTAAAACTTTTCTTTGTGACAAAGCTTCTAGTCAGAGTGGCTCATGTTACCCTGAGCTACCTCTGTAGTTATGCTGCTATAGGCTTAGGCTGCTGGAGGATATCAGGGTCTATTTCTCTCACTCTGCTGAGTTCTCCTACTGCTCTCCATTCTGCATTGTTTGTTGTTATTTCAGCTTTTAACTTTTTGTTCTCTTCATTGAAGGTACACCTGGTCTGGCGTTCAGGAAACTTTCTGACCAATCTGGAGGATTTGATGGAATCTGACTATGTAAAGAACCTTGACATGTTGTTAATTGGTGCTGTATAAATAAAACTGAATGAATTGGGGGAAAACTAATTGCAGTAGCTTCCATGCAGACTGAGGACATTTTCAAATTCAAGACACGTTTTTAGTTTAGCTTCTATCTGAGATTTATGACTGAAGTGAAGCAGGATTCCTGTGCTCTGCGTGAGACCCGGTCCAGTTACTCTGGTCCAGTTTCTCTGGTCCAGTTTCTCTGGTCCAGTTTCTCTGGTCCAGTTACTCTGGTCCAGTTACTCTGGTCCAGTTTCTCTGGTCCAGTTTCTCTGGTCCAGTTTCTCTGGTCCAGTTTCTCTGGTCCAGTTACTCTGGTCCAGTTACCATGTCAGCGTGTTTCTAAGCGCTCACCTCCTCCAGCTTCATGTGTCTCTTCAGCAACTCGGCCTCCAGAGGGGAAATCTTCCTGTGAGCTTCTTCTTCCTGTTTCCTCTGTCGGATCAGCTGGTCCCTCTTTCTCGACTCCAGAACCCTCTGCAGTTCTGGTTTGGTCTCCACACCACTGCCCCCCCTGCAGAGAAAACACAGGTTAGACATGTTTTCATGTTTTGGAGGCCTGGACCAGCAGGTCTGTCTTTACTTAAATGAGAGGACATGATCACATGATCTGATCAGTAATCTTTGATCTGTTGATCAGTGATCTGTGGATCAGTGATCTGTTGATCAGTAATCTTTGATCTGTTGATCAGTGATCTGTGGATCAGCGATCTGTTGATCTGTTGATCAGTGATCTGTGGATCAGTGATCTGTTGATCAGACTGATTAACAGCGGTGCAGCTGCAGCCTGTTCTAAATAAACGTCACGTGTCGGTTTGGGTCGGGGGAACTCTCTGAATAGCAGCTTCGTGCTCTCGGCTTTGTTTTTGTGAGGAGGTGAAAACTTTCCCACAAGCCTCAGCAACCTGTTGCTTAGCAACGCCTCTGACAAACAGCCTGAACAGAAAGAAAACAACAAAAAATATGGCCCCGCGGGTCAGAGCTGCTCTCTGATTGGTCAGCTGCTGGCAGGTGGAGAACCATCCAACCAATCAGTGGATTCCATCAGTAACATTCTGACCCAGTTGGTTCTGGTCCCAGTCAGAGTTCCAGGCTTTCTACATGTTCTGCATCTCAAACTTTGCTGAATGTTCAGGCCATTTTAAACAAAAAGCAGATTAGTCTAGTTCTGGTTGGTCCTCACAGATTCTCCACCGTTCTAAAGACGATGTGAAGAACAGTGGCGGACCTGCGTGTACCTGTGCAGGTGTGACCAGGTGATGCACCTGAGACACTAAACCAGCCTTGCTGGGTCAGAATCACCTGAAGAGATTCTGTCTGAGGTGTCTCAGAACATCATGTCCTCCTGATAACAGGTTAGTCCTGCTGGCCAGCCTGTCCCTCGCTGGGGACAGAGACATCTCACCTTCTGCAGCTGCTCAGCAGCTCCCTGTGAAGCTCCTGGTGGCTCCTGGAGGCTTTGACAGGGTTCACCAGCTTCTTGGGCTTGATCAGGTCCTCATCCTCATCTCCATCCATGTAATCAGGTGGGGGGACATAGCTGGACACCGGGGACGGCCTCCTATGGACATCATGCTGCTGCAGGTCAGAGTACGCAGAGGCTGAGGACACATGAAGAACTTGTGAGAAAGACCCAGACATCTTCAGATGGTGTTTCTGTCTGTCTGCTCCTGACTGTCTCTGCCTGTCCACGTCTTCCTGTCTTAGTGTGTCTCCCTCTGTCTCTGAGGACAGGCAGTGGCTCCTGCGGCACCTGATCCTTGTCCTCAGATATTCTGGGAGACACAGATCAGATGTCCTCACTTGTCCTCAAACAAAGCTGCAACCAGAGACCAACGTGCGCGCTCGCTTCATATTTCAGAAGAATCAGATCAGACGTGCACGCTCTGCAGTTCCTCTCAGAGACGGCAACGAATGTCCAACACTGATTTTCATGAGGATCCGGGTCTGGTTCTGCACAGGTTCTGGTTCTGGAAGCCTGCAGCCCTGATGGTTTCAGGAGGAATCTCAAAGATTTCTAAATATTTTAAACATTTTAAGTCTTTAATGAAATTTAAGATTTACAGAGAGAAGCACTGATGGATCAGAGCTGATCTGTTCCTCATCAGTACCTCAGATCCAGCTGTGGGGCATTCTGGTCCACAGCTGGATCAATTTATTCAGGAAACCCTGAGGCTCTGTATCAATCAAGCAGGAACTGGATCCTCCCAGGAACTGGATCCTCTGAGGAACTGGGTCCTCTGGCAAACTGGATCCTCTGATGAACTGGGTCCTCCCAGGAACTGGATCCTCTCAGGAACTGGATCCTCCCAGGGACTGGATGTTCTCAGAAACTGGATCCTCCCAGGGACTGGATGTTCTCAGAAACTGGATCCTCCCAGGAACTGGATCCTCTTAGGAACTAGATCCTCCCAGGAACTGGATCCTCTGAGAAACTGGATCCTCTCAGGAACTGGATCCTCTGAGAAACTGGATCCTCTCAGATACTGGATCCTCCCAGGAACTGGATCCTCTCAGGAACTGGGTCCTCTGAGAAACAGGATCCTCTCAGGAACTAGACCCTTTCAGGAACTAGATCCTCTCAGAAACTGGATCCTCTCAGGAACTAGATCCTCTCAGAAACTGGATCCTCTCAGGAACTGGATCTTCTTAGGAACTGGATCCTCTGACAAACTGGATCCTTTCAGAAACTGGATCCTCCCAGGAACTGGATCCTCTCAGGAACTAGATCCTCTCAGAAACTGGATCCTCTCAGGAACTGGATCCTCTCGGGAACTGGATCCTCCCAGGAACTGGATCCTCTGAGAAACTGGATCCTCTCAGGAACTGGATCCTCTGAGAAACTGGATCCTCTCAGGAACTGGATCCTCTCAGGAACTGGATCCTCACAGGAACTGGATCCTCTCAGGAACTAGATCCTCTCAGAAACTGGATCCTCTCAGGAAGTAGATCCTCTCAGAAACTGGATCCTCTCAGGAACTGGATCCTCTCGGGAACTGGATCCTCCCAGGAACTGGATCCTCTGACAAACTGGATCCTCTCAGGAACTGGATCCTCTGAGAAACTGGATCCTCTCAGGAACTGGATCCTCTCAGGAACTGGGTCCTCCCAGGAACTGGATGCTCTCAGAAACTGGATCCTCCAAGGACCTGGATGCTCTCAGAAACTGGATCCTCTCAGGAACTGGATCCTCCCAGGAACTGAATCCTCTGAGAAACTGGATCCTCTCAGGAACTGAATCCTCCCGGGAACTGGATCCTCTCAGGAACTGGATCCTCTGAGAAACTGGATCCTCCCAGGAACTGGGTCCTCTGAGAAACTGGATCCTCTCAGGAACTGGAACCTCTCAGAAACTAGATCCTCTCAGGAACTAGATCCTCTCAGAAACTGGATCCTCTCAGGAACTAGATCCTCCCAGGAACTGGATCCTCTCAGGAACTAGATCCTCTCAGGAACTAGATCCTCCCAGGAACTGGATCCTCTCAGAAACTAGATCCTCACAGGAACTGGAACCTCTCAGAAACTAGATCCTCCCAGGAACTGGATCCTCTCAGGAACTGGATCCTCTCGGGAACTGGATCCTCCCAGGAACTGGATCCTCTCAGGAACTGGGTCCTCTCAGAAACTAGATCCTCCCAGGAACTGGATCCTCTCAGGAACTAGATCCTCTCAGGAACTAGATCCTCCCAGGAACTGGAACCTCTCAGAAACTAGATCCTCCCAGGAACTGGAACCTCTCAGAAACTAGATCCTCCCAGGAACTGGATCCTCTCAGGAACTGGATCCTCTCAGGAACTGGATCCTCCCAGGAACTGGATCCTCTCAGGAACTGGATCCTCCCAGGAACTGGATCCTCTCAGGAACTGGATCCTCTCAGGAACTGGATCCTCCCAGGAACTGGATCCTCTCAGGAACTGGATCCTCCCAGGAACTGGGTCCTCCCGGTTCATCAATGTCTCTTCTTCTATGTGAGGCTAAGGAGACGCTCAGACTGCAGCTCAGAAGGAAACGTGATGCTAAGGAGAACTGAAGGCTCTTCACCAGTGGTTATGAATTACCACCTGTAATACGTGGGTTGCCGGTTCGAACCCTGGTGGGGCTAATTGTCCGTGAGGTTGCTACGATGGAGCTGACCATGCGTCAGCGTGGGAATGAATGGATGTAGTGTGAACACTGGCGTCCTCTACAGTAGTGCAGGACGTTTACCTGCAGACAGCACAGGATGTAAAGATGTGACCGTAACCCTGAGCTGAAGGTTCAAACTGCTCCTGCAGCTTCTGAAGAGACCCACAGGAGCAAGTGGACTCCACCGGACCACTAGAACATTAGCAGAACATTAGCAGAACACAGAAACCTCCTGGTTCATTAGGCTCGGCATCATGTCCTCAGTAGGAACATCTCAGGTCCACCACCAGGAGAGGATGCTCAGGAGGTTCCAGCTCCACGTGTCAGTCTGCTGGTCTGAATGAAGCAGAGTGTGAAAGTGGACTTCATCAGAACCTCTCAGTCAGAACCTCTCAGTCAGAACCAGGAACCCCCACAGACTGAAGACCACCTGACTCCAGGCAGCCAATAGGAAGTTACTATCTCAGTATTTTGGTGCCCCCTGCAGGTGACAGTAACGCAGCCTGCGTGTGTTGCAGCAGCACCGATGGCCGTGGTACCACAGGGTTCTGTTCTGAATGTAGTTTTAATGCAGAAACTTTTTACAGAGACAAGAAAACTCAAAGTTTTGTTTGTTTCTTTAAGACTCGGGTCGGACAGAGTTCTACCTTCAGTTTACCCAAACTCTGACAAGTTAATCAATCACAGCTGATAACGGGTCAAACACCGACCCGACCCATTTTAGACAAATAAACAGGTCTGGGTCGGATCAAAGGTTCCCCTTATTGATCAGTTCTGATTGAAAAATGTCCATTTCACTCTCAGAACAGTTTCAGGGCTGAAGAACCACAGCCAGACCAATAGAAAGCAACGGACCAGAACCAGTTCAGCACATGACACTTGACCAGAACCACACTGGGACAGAACACCGGACCAGAGCAACCAATATAAATAACGTAACCAATACTAGAATGAAACTATCAGTAAACACAGAACCGAACCAGGATTAAGTAACTAGAGGAGAATGGACCGGTTCTGAGAACAGAACCAAAACAGCTTAAAACTATAATGCTCGACCCAAATACGCACAGGGACCAGACCAGAACCGGACTGGGACCAGACCAGGAGAACCCGTCTATAGTCAAGTCCGGCTTCTTTGTAGCAGATTTCAGCAGCAAAGAGCTTTACATCATGAAAATATAAAACATCATAAACACATCAAACAGTCTCTGGTTGTGAGACAAAGATTAAATAATATCAGGAGAAAACATCAATAAACATCAACATGTTGGTCAGAGTTCCTGTAATTAAGGCTGGAAGCAGCTCTGAACAGGTTCTGGTTCTGGTTCTGGTTCTGCAGAGCAGGCTGGAGCCAGAAGACCTGAGCGGTCTGGAGGGTTGATGCCCTGATAACAAGTCTGTGATGGATTTAGGAGCTAATTCAGAACCGGGTCCATGTTCTCTACGTTCTTAGTCTTAGTGAGGACTTCAGAACCAGGTCCATGTTCTCAGTGATCAGTTCTAATAAAGATAAACATGGATTAGTTTCTCCAGATCCTGCTCAGACATCAGTCCTTTAATCCTGGAAATGTTCTCCAGGTTCTAGAAGGTCCACTTTGTAATTGTCCTCTGATGTTCTGCGTTCTCCTTAACAGTTCCTGGATTGGATCTCCCACTCCCACTGGGACCGCTGTGTCTGGCTCTCACACTCATCTGTGAAGAAATGTTCCTCTGAGGTTCTCCGGGTTCCTCTGAGGTTTGACACCTTCAGGTTCTGACCCACATCCTGAATGAGTCGCTGCATTAAAACCTGAGGCAGATATTTGCTGTGAGGACCAAAGGTGAAAGGTTTAGTTCTGTTCCTGCAGGTGAACAGAACTGGTCTTATGGTTCCTAAACAATGAAACCGAGCTGTTTAAATGAGTTCAGAACCAGAACCAGCAGAACACAAACATGTAGGAGAACATCAGGAGGACCACAGCCACCTTACCAGACTTCATCTCCCTGCCTGTGTGCGGCGCTGGGGGTCCACTGACTCTCCTCCACTCCATGTAGCCGGTTCTGCCCTGGTTCTGTCCTGGTTCTGCCCCGGTTCTGTCCT
The DNA here is from genome assembly GCF_011125445.2 of Fundulus heteroclitus. Classification (NCBI taxonomy): domain Eukaryota; kingdom Metazoa; phylum Chordata; class Actinopteri; order Cyprinodontiformes; family Fundulidae; genus Fundulus; species Fundulus heteroclitus. Next base: position 836,090 of record NC_046380.1, on the reverse strand, counting down.
GGTTCTGTCCCGGTTCTGCCCTGGTTCTGCCCTGGTTCTGTCCTGTTCTGCCCTGGTTCTGCCCCGGTTCTGCCCTGGTTCTGCCCTGGTTCTGTCCTGGATCTGCCCTGGTTCTGTCCTGGTTCTGTCCTGGTTCTGAGGGGCTGCAGCCCTGCTGTCTCTCTGTCTGGGTAATCTTCATCTCCCTGCAGCAGCACTGGGCTCCTCCTCATTCAGTCATGCTGGGAGGGCAGCAGCAGTCACATGGTCCTCTGAGCTCCTCCTCATGGAGCAGCTCCTCCTCATGGAGCAGCTCCTCCTCACGGAGCAGCTCCTCCTCATGTAGCAGCTCCTCCTCACGGAGCGGCTCCTCCTCATGGAGCAGCTCCTCCTCATGGAGCAGCTCCTCCTCATGGAGCAGCTCCTCCTCACGGAGCAGCTCCTCCTCATGTAGCAGCTCCTCCTCACGGAGCGGCTCCTCCTCATGGAGCATCTCCTCCTCATGGAGCGGCTCCTCCTCATGGAGCAGCTCCTCCTCATGGAGCAGCTCCTCCTCATGGAGCAGCTCCTCCTCGTGGAGCAGCGTCTCCCGGCGTTTCCCACGCTGCTGCTCTTCTCTCCCTGACATGAAACCTGAACCCCGACACGCCCCTTCCTGCCTGCGGGAGGCGCTCATCTCCACCTCGACCTGCTGCTAAAAACTTTTTTTTTTCATGAACTGTAAATCCTGACGGCTGCACAGTTGTAGCGCTGTCGCCGCGCAGCAAGAAGGTCCCGGGTTCAAATCCCAGGCGGGGGTCTTTCTGCACGGAGTGTGCATGTTCTCCCTGAGCATGCATGTGTTTTCTCTGGGTACTCTGGCTTCCTCCACAGTCCAACACATGGTAAATGGTAAATGGTAAAATGGTAAATGGTAAAATGGTAAATGGTAAATAGCTTGTACTTGTATAGCGCTTTTAACTAGTCTTGACGACCTCCAAAGCGCTTCACACTACAGTTCAGTCATTCACACCCTGACGGTGGTGAGCTCTGTTAGTAGCTACAGCTGCCCTGGGACAGACTGACAGAGGCGATGTCAGATTAACTAGTCTCTCTCATCTAGGTGTGAGTGAGACCTGAGCCTCCCGCCCAGCAGACTTAGTGTCCGCCTCTCTGACGCTACAGAAGTTCTGCTGTGACTGATCCGGGTCCAGGAGCAGCGTGAAACGCACCATCACAGAACTGCTCAGAACCTCAGCTAGCAGAACATGATCCAGATCTCCTCAGATAACATTAACTGATCGGTACTCTGCTCAGAGCATCTCTGTGACTCGGCACCTGACAGGTTCTGTAACAATCAGCTGAATCTCTGAATATGTCTGTCCATCTGGTTGGTGCCGTGGGCCCCAAAGCCCCCCCCCCCACACACACACATACACACATTTGTAAAACAGCTCTAGCTCAGTCAGATTGGGGGGAGAAAATTAGGTCTGGACTTTGACTGGGCCAGTCCACACCTCCCCAAAGGTGAGCTGTGTACGGTGTAAGAACAACACACAGTACCCAACACAGTAGGAACTAAACATAGAAGGAACCAAACACAGTAGGAACCAAACACAATAGGAACCAAACACAGTAGGAACTAAACACAGTAGGAACTAAACATAGAAGGAACCAAACACATTAGGAACCAAACATAGAAGGAACCAAACACAGTAGGAACCAAACACAATAGGAACCAAACACAGTAGGAACCAAACATAGAAGGAACCAAACACAGTAGGAACCAAACATAGAAGGAACCAAACACAGTAGGAACTCAACACAGTAGGAACCAAACACAATAGGAACCAAACACAGTAGGAACCAAACATAGAAGGAACCAAACACAGTAGGAACTAAACACAGTAGGAACCAAACACAATAGGAACCAAACACAGTAGGAACCAAACATAGAAAGAACTAAACACAGTAGGAACTAAACATAGAAGGAACCAAACACATTAGGAACCAAACATAGAAGGAACCAAACACAGTAGGAACTAAACACAGTAGGAACCAAACACAATAGGAACCAAACACAGTAGGAACCAAACATAGAAGGAACCAAACACAGTAGGAACCAAACATAGAAGGAACCAAACACCATTGATGAACTGTTTCTGGTTTAGCGTTCCTTAGCTCTGATTTTGTTCCCCATTAGAAATGCTGGGGATGTTCCAGTTAGAAGCTTTAAACCAGATCGAGTGTTTCAGTTGTATCTGAACACATCTGTTCCATCCAGGCCTCACCTGTGTTCTCTTTGCAGAACAGTAGCCTGGGAGGGACAAACCTACCTTTGCCGTTTGACTGCTTTCCGTTCTTCACACACTGCTGCCTGGACAGAGGCTCGTGGTCGATGCTGTACGATTTCTGGAAGAGAGAAGAAGAAGAAGAAGAAGAAGAAGACAATGACAACATGGAATAAAACAAGGCTCAAGGTTCTTTCCAAAGTCAGCTTCCATCAGATCCTCCAGGTTGGTGAGAAAGTTTCCTCTCTAAGGAAACCCAGCAGGTTGCATCAAGTCTCTCCAAGCAGCATTCACTCCTCCTGAAAGAGCGTAGAGCCACAGTGGACAGTCGTCTGCATTGTTGATGGCTTTGCAGCAATCCCTCATACTGAGCATGCATGAAGCGACAGTGGAGAGGAAAACTCCCCTTTAACAGGGAGGAGAACCTCCAGCAGAACCAGAACCAGGCTCAGTGTGAACGCTCATCTGCCTCCACCCACTGGGGCTTAGAGAAGACAGAGCAGAGACACAGAAAGCTCAGAAGCTCACATTGACCCAGGAGTACTTTCTATGGTAGAGAAGACAGAGCAGAGACACAGAAAGCTCAGAAGCTCACATTGACCCAGGAGTACTTTCTATGTTAGAGAAGACAGAGCAGAGACACAGAAAGCACAGAAGCTCACATTGACCCTGGAGTACTTTCTATGTTAGAGAAGACAGAGCAGAGACACAGAAAGCACAGAAGCTCACATTGACCCAGGGGTACTTTCTATGTTAGAGAAGACAGAGCAGAGACACAGAAAGCTCAGAAGCTCACATTGACCCAGGAGTACTTTCTATGTTAGAGAAGACAGAGCAGAGACACAAAAAGCTCAGAAGCTCACATTGACCCAGGAGTACTTTCTATGGTAGAGAAGACAGAGCAGAGACAGAGAAAGCACAGAAGCTCACATTGACCCAGGAGTACTTTCTATGGTAGAGAAGACAGAGCAGAGACACAGAAAGCACAGAAGCTCACATTGACCCAGGAGTACTTTCTATGGTAGAGAAGACAGAGCAGAGACACAGAAAGCACAGAAGCTCACATTGACCCAGGAGTACTTTCTATGGTAGATGGTAATAGAGGATGATCTGCTGCCCCTGATGACGTCACAGCTAACAGAACGCCAGACCAGGTGTACCTTCTATGAGGAGAAAATGACAGAGAACAAAAAGTTAAAAGCTGAAATAACAACAAACAATGCAGATTGGAGAGCAGTAGGAGAACTCAGCAGAGAGAGAGAAATAGACCCTGATGTCCTCCAGCAGCCTAAGCCTATAGCAGCATAACTATAGAGGTAGCTCAGGGTAACATGAGCCACTCTGACTAGAAGCTTTGTCACAAAGGAAAGTTTTAAGATTAGTCTTAAAAGTAGACGGGGTGTCTGCCTCACGGACCAAAAATGTCAACCCCTGAGATGATAATCCTGATGGGATGAGGAAAACCAACATTTCGGATCATGTGACAGCAGGAGGGTTAACTATCTTTTTCTGCTTCATGTTCAAAACAAACTGTTTCAATGAGCTGCAAACATTCAGTGACCCAGTAAACGGTCCCAGGAAGCTTCACTGATCAGAGCAGCAGCAGGGACGAGCTGGAGTGGAAAACAAGCGCACCCTGGTCAGCTGTGAGCGGCTGTATTGTTAGGTGAGAACGGAAAACAGAAGCCAGTAATATGATAATGTCAGGCCTCTGCTCTGATGGCGGCGGATCAAACTGTGTCACAATAAGTGACAAGGTCAGATATCACAGATCCATCAGGTTCTGAAGCAGCTTTTGGAACCGAAGGTCCAAAACACTGAAGAACCTTTGTTCCTGCATAGTTTGGCATGAGCCCTGAACAGTAAAAGTGACACATCTAACAACATTATGAGATTCAGGCTGCAGATGTGATGATGCACTTGGTCATGTTTGGACCTCCGTGCCTCTGTCATCTGTTCCTTAAGAACCATCAGTCACAGTTTAAATGGGTCACAGAAAAAACCTCCAGACTCTCTCATCGTTGATCTTCAGGTTCTTAAGAGTCGAGATTCTTTATTGTCATTATGCAGTTATAATTAAATTCTGGTGAGATGTCAACTCTGACACAAATCAAAAACACTCAAAGAAAAACGCAAACGACATCCTCAGAAATGCAAAAACACAATATAAAAACAGTGCATTGCTTAGGTGGGGGGGGAGGGGGATCTGTGGCAATATGTCTGGTCCCTTTTCTGGACTTGTGCAGCATAAACCATAGACGGAATCCCACAATCCCCTGCGTTGTCCTCACCTCAGCGTTCCTCTCCTGGACTGTGCAGCTCCCACACCACAAAGTTATGCTGAGACACAAAATGCTTTCTATTGTAGCTCTGTAGAAATTCTTTAGCAGCTTAGTGGGAAGTCCAGACCTTTTCAGTTTCCTGAGGAAGAGGAGCTGTTGTTGGGCCTTCTTCACCAGGTGGAGGTGTTCACAGTCCAGGAGGTCAGAGGAGATGTGGATGTCCAGGAACCTGATGCTGTCCACGCCTCCACCACCTCCCCCTGTAGAGAGGAGGTGTTCAGTCCTCCTGGATCTCCTGGAGTCCATCATCACCTCCTTGGTCTGACTGGTGTTCAGGATCAGGTTGTTCCTGGAGTTCCACTGGGTCAGACTGCTGACCTCCTCCCTGTAGTGGGACTCATTATTGGTGGAGATCAGACCCACTAGTGGTGTCATCCACAAACCTCTCCACTGTGTCTTTGGGGGGGACAGCAGGACAGTCCTGGGTGAAGTGAAGAGAGCTGGGCTGAGGACACAGCCCTGAGGTGTTCCTGAGGATCAGTGGAGCAGATGTTCTCCATCCTCACCACCTGGGTCTGATGGTGAAGAAGTCACTGATCCAGGAGCAGAGAGGTGGAGAATCCATGCTGTGGAGCTTCAGAGCCAGCATGTCTGGGAGCACCGTGCTGATGCTGAGGTCCATGAAGAGCATCCTGACAGGTGATGTTCTGCTGCAGGTGATACACAGCTGAGTGCTAACGAGACAGCGTCCTATGTGGAGACGTTCTAACCAGACGATGTCCTCTGAGGAGACGTTCTCCCTGTAGGTGAACTGCAGGCTGTCCAGTAGGGACGATGTCCTTCATGGACTTCAGGAGGATCCTCTGGAAGCTCTTCATAATGACGGGGGTCAGAGCGATGGGACGATGGTCACTGAGGCAGGAGATGGTTGACAGGGGCTCCAAAAAGTGAAAAATATATTTAGGGCTTGGTTGTCCATAAATGTTAAAACACAATCTCAAACTGATTTCTAAAACTAACAGGGAGCCAGAGCAGTGAGACAGTAGGAGGGATTTTATGGTCTTTACTTTCAGCCCCAGTTAAAATCCTTGCCACCACCGCCCGCCTACCCAAGGTTGGTTCTAGCCAATCATGGTATCACCTGAAAACATAAGCAGCAGGCGCCACGAGAAACTACAACCAGGTGCTCTAGTCAAGGCTCCTCTTTCAAAGAAGAAATCGTGGATTTTGACGCCATCTTTAACTAAACCAGATAAAAAGGTCACATGCTGCCTGATAACCGGCATTTTATCCTTCAGACTAATGGTCTCAAGGTTTCTGTCTTCTTTCATTAATCTGTAGATGGTTCTTTTAGAGCCACAGTTTGATTCTGGCTAAGTTCAAGCAGTTTTTGTTTTAAATTTAAAGGAGCAGAACAACTGAATGTCATCGGCATACATATGATAAGACATATTTTAACAGCATTTAAGGATTTCACCTAAAGGGTAGAGATACAATAAAAAGAGGATTTGGTCCTAAACAGATCCCTGATGTATGTCTGTAAACAAGTTATTCATAAAAGCAGCAGCTAAAACATATGTTTCAAACAGAAAGGACCAAATAAGTCTAATTATTACAATATCATGATCAACAAGGTCGGATACAGAAGTAGGATCCAATAAAATCAGAAAAGCGTACGAGAAAGTTTCAACAGGGCCGTTTCTGTGGAATTTACAAAAACCAGAGAGCAAAATATCCATAAAGTTGTTTAACGGTTCCGTGACTTTTTCAAGGATTTCTGGGAAAATAATTTAGAGATCAACCTGTAGCTACTGGCAGAGGGTCATCCAGGTGTGGTTTCACAGCATTTTTAAAAGAGGTAGTCCCTGTTCATGATAAAAGAGAAGATTTAGGAGGAAGAGGAGGAGGAGGAGGCTGAAGAGGAAGAGGAGGAAGAGGAGGAAGAGGAGGAAGAGGAGGGGGAGGAAGCCGAAGAGGAAGAGGAGGAGGAGGAGGCTGAAGAGGAAGAGGAGGAAGAGGAGGAAAAGGAGGGGGGGAGGTGTACAGACAGTGAGGCACTTGTCACCATGCTGCAGCGTGGTGACATTGCTCCTAGCAACCAACAAAGGTCCATTCATATGGACGAGGAGGAGGAGGAGGAGGAGGAGGAGGAGGAGGAGGAGGAGGTGGAGGAGGAAGAGGAGGAGGAGGAGGAGAGCTAGAGCAGAACCATCAGCCTCCCTCAGATCTGCAGAACTTAACAGAACTTTCTGCATTCAGATGTTTTCTAGCTTCATCATTACAGACGAAGAGCAGAACATCATTCAGGGGTCGACGTCTTCACTCACATGATGTTCTTAGAGGTTCTCAGCAGCGGTTCCCTGCATGGAAACCATGGCTGACAGCAGAACCTCTCAGAACATCTGCTCCTCCACCATGAAACTGAGCTGGCTTCTGTCTCTGACCCAACGGGACCTGACCCTGCTGTTGTGTCTCTGCAGCAGGAGGAAGTGTGACCTGAAGACAGCCTGCCCCCTGGTGGACAAACCGTAGCGTTACACCTCAGGCCGGCAGATCCACTACCAACTCTTCTCATCTCTGTTCCTCTGAACCAGAACTTTGACTTCTGGGTTTTATGGTTTCTGCTTCATGCTTGCAGACAAACGTCGCCAAGGATACGTTAAAATATAGAGATGTCAGGGTTTCATCCACAATGAAACCTTTTAATTCTCTTTTCCATCCAAACTGATGGTTTGGTGGAACATCTGATCTTCTCAGAACCTCCATCGTGTCGGGGAACCGGACTCCTTCCCCTCTCAGCGTGGATGAGGTAACCTCCTCGGCTGGTTCTGTATTTTTAGCCGCAGGATTTTCTCAGCTTGTCCTAATCTGCTCGTCACCCAGACCTGAAGTTTCCAAGCAGGCGTGTTCCAGTGACCCGTGTCCCATCTGATCCTGGATCAGATCCCACCTTCCCCAGGTTATGTAAGCTCAGCTGAAAATATTCTGTTAGAGGCCCGGAGCAGGATGTGAGCTCTGACTGGTGGAACAGAGACACTGAGAGGCTCCTCTCATTGGTTCTGGTCCGGGCTGGTTCTGAATGACCCACATAGTAAACCCACCAATCACATCACCAGCTGTTTACCTGGTACCTGTTTGATGGAGGAACAGACAGAAATCACTTAGTGGCGACTGGCACAGTGGGTGGAGTAGCCGTCAGAGGTTTGTGGGTTCTAGCTTCCCTCTGTCACATGTTGATGTGCTTCTGATCTGCACCTTAGTCTGTGGTTCTAGTGTAAAGCGCTGTGACCAGAAGAGCAATTCAGTTCCTCTATCTATGATGATTCACAGACAAATACAGGTAGTAGTTACCTGTGTACACCTGTAACTACCTTTAGTTCCCCATATACACCTGTTGCTACCTGTAGTTACCTGTATACACTTGTAACTACCTTTAGTTACCCGTATACACCTGTAACTATCTTTAGTTCGCCGTATACACCTGTAGCTACCTTTAATTACCTGTATACACCTGTAACTACCTGTAGTTACCCGTATACACCTGTAACTACCTTTAGTTACCCGTATACACCCGTAACTACCTTTAGTTACCTGTATACACCTGTAACTACCTGTAGTTACCCGTATACACCTATAATTACCTTTAGTTACCCGTATACACCTGTAACTACCTGTAGTTACCCGTATACACCTGTAGCTACCTGTAGTTACCCGTATACACCTATAACTACCTTTAGTTACCCGTATACACCTATAACTACCTTTAGTTACCCGTATACACCTATAACTACCTTTAGTTACCCGTATACACCTGTAGCTACCTGTAGTTACCCGTATACACCTGTAGCTACCTTTAGTTACCCGTATACACCTATAATTACCTTTAGTTACCCGTATACACCTGTAGCTACCTTTAGTTACCCGTATACACCTGTAGCTACCTGTAGTTACCCGTATACACCTATAACTACCTTTAGTTACCCGTATACACCTATAACTACCTTTAGTTACCCGTATACACCTATAACTACCTTTAGTTACCCGTATACACCTGTAGCTACCTGTAGTTACCCGTATACACCTGTAGCTACCTTTAGTGACCCATATACACCTGTAGCTGCCTGTAGTTACCTGTATACACCTGCAACTACCTTTAGTTACCCATATACACCTGTAGCTGCCTGTAGTTACCCGTACACACCTGTAACTACCTTTAGTTCCCCATATACACCTGTAACTACCTGTAGTTACCTGTATACACCTGCAACTACCTTTAGTTACCCATATACACCTGTAACTACTTTTAGTTACCCGTGTACACATGTAGCTACCTTTAGTTACCCGTATACACCTGTAGCTACCTTTAGGTCCCATATACACCTGTAGCTACCTTTAATTACCCGTATACACCTGTAAATACCTGTAGTTACCCGTATACATCTGTAGCTACCTTTAGTTACCCTTATACCACCTTTTGGTACCTTTAGTTACCTGTACACACCTGTACTACCTTGAGTCCCCTGTATAGACCACCTTTAGGTACCTTTAGTCACCTGTACACACCTGTACTACCTTGAGTCCCCTGTATAGACCACCTGTAGTCTCTGTATGAAGCGTTAGTCTGTTATTCCTGCTCCCGTCGACCTCTGACTCTGGAACATTCCTGCAGCTGACAGGAACACTGAGCTAAATATATCCAGAGACGTCCGTGTGATCCTGCGTCCCACCTGTCCCATCTGTCCCACCTCTGTCCCTGCTCCTGTCAGCTGTTGTGTCCATGGAAACAACTGCACCCTGCTAGACAGGTGCGTCGCTCCTCATGCCTCAAATATTTGCTCGTGCTCGGGTTTCTGAGAGGCTGTTGAGGAATTTTACTGATTATGAGAAGGACAACAGAAACCTCCTCAGAGGGTAAACAGTCTGATCAGTTTCAGACACCAGACCCAGCTAAGACCGGCTTCCTGTTCTTCAGAACTTTAGTTCAGCTCAGATTAACCTGACTCAGTTCCACGTGTTCCACTGTCTGACAGAGAAGAAACGCCATCAGCTTTGTGTCTTCAGGTGTCTACCTGGTTGTCGACGACCATGACAGCACAGGTGACCCGCCACCAACCGAGTGCTTTCAGGAGGACTAGTCCACTAGATTGTTCCACATGTTCCTAATAGAACCCGTTGTTCTCAGTCTGCTGCTGCAGACTGGATCCTGAGTTTCCTCCTGGTGGGAAGCAGCTCTTAGCGGTATCAGGTTCTCATCTGCTTCTGATGTAGAGACTGGATGGAGCGGCTGTCTGGAGTTCTGCTGCAGGACCGACTGACCTTCCTCTGCTAAACTGAGCTCCATGCCACAGCAGAGGAAGTACCGCTGCTCTGAGGGTGGAACCCTGTGTGTGGGACAGCAGAACATCCGACCAGGAAGCCGCTTTGTTTGGAACCCAGTCTCCTGTTTTCTGCTGGGTGGACCTGATTGGTTGATGTGGAGATGTTAACTGGACCGCACGTTTAGGAAGCTCAGCATGATGAAGGACGAACAGCTTCATCTACATCAGGAACCAGAACCCCAAGCTCTGAGGCTGCTGGTTGGAATCCCTGTGGAAGAACTGGCAGGTTCTGCAGGAGAACCTTCATGAAGTCCAGAGCCCAATGATGAGGACGCAGGTTTAGAACCTGCCAGACTGATGAAGAACCACCAGAGCTTTAAATAATCAACCAGCAGATCCAACCATGTTACTGAGAATGATGGGAAATGTAGTTTTTATTTCCCATGACCCTCCTGTTTAACGTTTGGCCCTCCAGGCTTCCACAGGTCCAGCTCAGGGTGCCCAAACTTATCGTCATGTGGGCCAAAATCATCAAGTCAAAATTACTCCAGGGCCAAAACTACATTTTAAAAAATGCTCAAATTACCCAAAATGATATTTTAAATGTATTTAATTAAACTAGTGAGATGTGGATGAGTAAATCATCATTTTCCTCAAACGATGGGCGTCCGGTTCCCAAATTCTTTGGGCTCAACTGAACAGAAGTTGACCAGATTTTTTGTGTTTTCTCAGCAATAACAACAGAATCTGTGTCTTTCTTTAAAACATTTGCTTTACTTTAGCCAGTTTTCATAAATTAAAAACAGCTTTTGCCGTCCCAAAGTCTGCATTTGAGTGAAGCTGTTGGATAGATGTGGATCATTTACTATGAAATTAAAGAAAAAGTGAAAGGTTTGGTTCCTGGGAGACAGATGCTGTTGTTATGGCGACGCTTTCAGGCCGAGTCGTTCTTAAGTCGCAGTCAGGAACCGCATAAATCCAGCCCAGGGGCCGTAACTGGCCCCGGGGCCACACTTTGGACCCCTGGTGGAGCTGAATACGGCCCGTTATGCTGCTGTCTGACGGATCATCGGTGACCCGGGAACTAAAGCTGGCCAGAACCGCGCTGATGGGGCTGGTTCATGCTGAAGTAACCTGATTATGTGCTGAGCTCCAGCAGGCGGCCTGCAGACTCTGATCCTGGAAGCAGCAGAAACCCACGGATCAGATTCCTGCTGTACCTCCGTCTGCACAGCCAAAGATCAGCGATGCCTTCAACTCCTGCATTAAATCCCTGACCCACTTTAGGCTGATCTACAGGCTCACAGAACCGTCACAGAGAACCCGGAACAATCCACACTCACCTTCTTTCCGTAAGAGGCTCCCATTATTCCCCGTGCAGCTGCTGTTGCCCTCCTCAGACCCTTCCTGCTCTGCAGCCTGACAGACGGAGCTCTGGGTTCTGCTAGCCCAGCACCGAGTCAGCCGGTCCGCTGAACTTCATCCCAACAAGCAGCAGCCGGACTGAGCAGAGAGAGTGTGGCTGTGAGGAGGAGGAGGAGGAGGAGGAGGAGGAGGAGGAGGAGGAGGCGTCCCGCCACCTGTTCCTGTCTGACTCGCTGCTGTGAGGAGTTAAGGTTCTCCGAGTGGATTACAGTAATCACAGAAGACAGGAAGCCAGAGAGCAGAGGCCTTCTTCACAAACACATTCCTGAAGGTGTTCCTCACAGGGAGGAGACGCCTCCTGCTGGTCCAGCTGGACAGAACCTCCCGCTGGTCCAGCTGGACAGAACCTCCTGCTGGTCCAGCTGGACAGAACCTCCCGCTGGTCCAGCCTGGTCCAGACCGGCTGCTCCTGGCAGCAGAACCCAGTCCTGACCTCTCCTGGTCCGGTTTTGCTGCTCAGCAGTGATTCTTCACAAAGACCCGGGTCTGGCTTTTTTAAAGATGAGCGGAACCAACAGGTTCTTATGGAACTGGCTGGAGAACTGGTTTAATCATCTGACCAAGATGGAGGCCCGGAAGAACAGATAACAGGTGAAGACACAGAAATACAGAAGGTCTGCCCTGATCGGATCTTCAGGAACCAGAAGGTTGGTGTTCCTGCAGCCCCACAGCGGGCTTTATTAGTCTGGGAGGAGCCATCAGAGAACTCTGGTTCCATGACTGGACTCTGACAGGAACCATGTTCTGCTGGGAGCTCCAGGATGAACTATTGGACCGGAGGTCTCCCAGCAGAACTTTGTCTAAACTGCTCCCACAGGATCACCTTCATCCCATTGTTAATGCTGGAACCATGTTTTCTTCAGGTACCAGATGGACTGATGGCCCACTTAATGGGACCCATCAGAGCCTGACACCTTCTCCCTTAGGTTCCTTACGCTGTGGTCCAGTTCTGATGTTCCTACTGTAGGAGTTTCAGATGGTGGTTCCAGCTCAGCACAGGAGCTCCAAGCTCTCTGCAGAACAACCTGGGATGTTCTGATCCTTCCCAGGAGAGTCCAGGGTCTTATAAGAGAACTTCCTCTGACTCTTCTGGTGGTTCTGAGAAGCAAGGAGAGTCTAGCTTTTCAGAACCACCAGATTAATTTTGGATTAATTTCTGGATCTGTGCTGCAGAACCTGACCTGTTTCTGACTGTTTTCTGCTTTGAAAGTGAACCTTCAGCTTCCTCTCATCAAAGTGGACCTTCAGCTTTCCCTCATCAAAGTGGACCTTCAGCTTTCCCTCATCAAAGTGGACCTTCAGCTTTTTCTCATCAAAGTGGACTTTAAGCCTTTTTCTCATCAAAGTGGACCTTCAGCTTTTTCTCATCAAAGTGGACCTTCAGCTTTCTCTCATCAAAGTGGACCTTCAGCTTTCCCTCATCAGAAAGTGGACCTTCAGCTTTCCCTCATCAGAAAGTGGACCTTCAGCTTTTTCTCATCAAAGTGGACTTTCAGCCTTTTTCTCATCAAAGTGGACCTTCAGCTTTTTCTCATCAGAAAGTGGACCTTCAGCTTTCCCTCATCAGGCCTCCTCTGGGTCCAACGGTATAGAATCAGAGTTCTGACAGGAAATAAAGACATGTTAATTATTGCTGCCAACATCGGGTCAGTACCGCCCCCTGCTGCCCGGTACCGTGAAGGACAGGACCTCCATTCCTTTCAATGTTCGGTCCAGGCTTGTTGCACCAGCTCAGAACCAACATCTAGGTATCGATCACAACCAGATGTGATCGATACCTAGAAATTCAGAACCAGATCCGGCGGGTCAGAACCCAGAGACCAACTTTAAGTAATTTTCCACAAATGAAATATAACTTTTTTAAGGTGATTTAAAATCCTTCTGAATGATGAAGCTTCTTATTAATCTGGAAATTTATTTATTAAAGTTCAACAGAACCTTGTCAGCTTCATTAAGTGTTTTTCTACCATGTGGTCCCAGCAGCAACACCTGTTGACCCGGTTCCAGCAGAACTCCGGTGTTTCAGGCCAGACTTACAGTAAATAAACTTCAATCTTCTGTGAGGACCAAAACTTGACAGCAGACCAACGTTGTGAGGACATTTTCATAGGTACTCGCAATGCTAATCGGGCTAATGCTAATGTTTAGCGCTAAGGTGTGAATTGAGTTTAGGTTAGTTATTATTCAGAGGGCATAGAAAGCAATAGAAAATTAATGGAAGTCAATGGAAGGTCCACATAGTGACAGATAAACCAACATGTGTGTGTTGTCCAATCAAGCCATGAGGAAAAGTCTCTGAGTTGTAAGCAAAGAAATTTGAGACTTTCAAAGGCACCAAGTGACTGCCTCTCACAGTCGACTGTGTTTTTACTGTTATGACAAACGTTATTTCCATAAGGGTTTTATACATTGATGGGATAATGATGTTTGTTTCTTCTGATCCGCTCATTATGACCAAAACAGATCTGAAAAATATTTTAAAATTAGCGGCAAATGTCCGCTAGCATAATGCTATTAGCTTACTGAATAACGTACAATATAACTACGGTTCGTTTTCGTTTCGCTCCACCATCGTTCGATAGTGCTATGAGCATCATTACACCATTAATATGGAATATTAATGTAGATTTAAAGGTATACTATGCAACCGGGGTTGATTTTCCAGCGAGGCTCCCCCCAGAGGGCGAAAGTAAAAGTGCACTGTCATAAAGATGCTCAGCTGTTCTGGTTTCTCCGTCAAGCCAGACGCGGTTGTTTTGAGCTTAGCAGACAGGCGAACGCAACGAAAAGTGGAAAAAACGGCAGTACAAACAATGACTAACACAGTGAAGGTATGAACATCAGGCTTCCCGCAGCGCTATCTTGGCGAGGCGGCGGCTGCCACGGTAGCGTCTCGCCAACATAACAAAAAATATATAATAATAATAATAAAACTCGATATGCTTGCATGTTTATTTGACGTTAACACGCGGTTCTTTGTTGTTGCTTTCGCGGGTGCATATAGTGAATGGCAGGGCAAAAACACATGGAGTTCTCGCCGTAAAGAGAGACTTCTGTGTGTGCGGGCCGAGGGCTCTTGTGCGGTATTTCCCCCAAAGACCACCAGGGCGGCCGAGAAAACCTTTGTTCAACGTGAAATGACTCATTTAATCATCCAAAACGGTATGGAACACATTAATTAACTGAAAAATGTTGCATAGTATGCCTTTAAAGGTGTTTTTGTATAATTTTAGGATTAACCCATTTAGCGACCGATCGCTACAGCGACTCCTAGCTTCCCGGAGGAACAATCACATTAATAAAAATCAAGCATTCCTAAGGTTACTGATTTTACTGCACAAATCATTCTTTAAAATGTTAATCAAATAATGTTTTGTTTAACTCCGAATTTGCATTGTGAATGGGTAGAAACAAACTAGATAGGCGAATTTAACCTCATTCCACGTTCTTTAAGATGAACTTTGGTTCTTTAACTCAGATCTGCAGTGAACCAGGATCCACTGAATCATTCTGATGATGATCAGCTATTTTATTTTGTCTTTTGTTTCTTTTGTGTGTACATAGTTCCTTAGCTTCTTTTATCTTAATCTTAGTAGTTTTAGTTTAGTTCCACTAGCCTAGTAGAGGATTTGTTCATTGAAATATTATAATAATCCAGATAAACAGCATTATATAGTGATGTTCTTTGGATGTTCATTTATTTCTGTTAATAAATTCTTGAACTTGAAGAGAAGTTGTCACTCATTTATTCTACACGTGTGCAGAGATTGCTGTTAAAAGATCACCAGAGCTCGATTCTTTGCTTTCTGCTATTGTCCTGCTGATATTCACCAGATAATACCTAACAGACAGAGTTATTTATTAAACATTAAATAACTTTAAACACGTGTAATAGCACAACATGTGTGTGAAGCTCAGGTGTGTAAATAAACCCAAACCAGCTGTAGCTTTAATCCGTTTACTTTTTACAGCATAAATAAAATATGTGAAGAGGTCACGAGCTGTAATCCCACACACAGGTCACCATGGAGACAGCAGGAGGCGGCCATGTTTTTACTCCCCCGGGTTGGGCGGGGCCTCGGCTTCCTCGCCGCTCGGCCCCGACATCTGCATGAAGAGCTCTCGCAGCTCTGTGATGTCATCATCCAGCGTCGGCAGGGGCGGGGGCGCACGCTGCTCGCGCTCCTCGATGAAGTCCCACAGGCGGACGTTGTTCATGAACTGAGCAAAGACAACACGGGTCAGGAAGCACAAACCCCCGCAGCTCATGGACAATAACTAGCGGCAGCAGCAGGTTCTGACCCGGACGTTTCCCTCGGAGCTCAGCTGCTTGCGAGGCCGGTCCGGTTCCGCTCGCGTTCCGTCTGGGAAGGCGTGAAGATACAGACAGTTCCCTCCGAAGGGACAAGATCCGCGGCCCTGATCGAAGTACTTACAGGCCTTCTTACTGCGGACACAGGAAGAGATTAAAGCTGCCGTCTGATTGGCCGAGAGCAGGGGGAGGGGCTTAGACAGGAAGTTACCTGACGCCAGACTTAAAGAGCTCGATCAGGTGATCCTTCTCTTCCTGATCCTCCACCCAGTACGCCGACGGGATGACGAACTCCGAGATGACCCGACATTCTGGACACGATCTGACACACAGGGAGAGACCATCAGAACCAGAACCTTCTGAGGCAGAACCTCTACAGAACCCACTAAGGAGAACATCTGCAGAACCCTGTCAACAGCACCTATACAGCCAACCGCCTGATATCTACAGAACCCCATGAAAAACATGTTACAGAACCCCCTTCCACAGAACCTGTACAGAAACCCTTCAAAGATGTGCAGAAGAACCTCAGCAGAACCTCTGCAGAACCTCATCTCTACTTTCCCTCCTTGTAATCCAGGTCATGGTCTCAGGTCTGAGGTTCTGGTCCCAGATCCGTGTCCTGGGGTGGGTGGAACTCACTTGATGATCTTGTTGCAGAAGTTCCTGGTTCCACGCCACTGTCTGATGCAGCTGAGGCAGAAGGTGTGGCAGCAGGAGGACAGGATGCCGAACCTGCGCTCCGCCGGGACGGCCTTCTGGACCACCACCTCCATGCAGATGGAGCACACCTGGACAGGGAGGACAGGGAGGACAGTCAGGACGGCCGTCAGCGCGGTAACCAGCTCACAGACCCCCCCACACCCACCTTGTTCTGGCTGAGCTGAGCGGCAAACGCCTTCTCCATGTCGGCCTCGAACGCCAGCAGACACATCTGGACACAGAAACACAGGCTGAGGTTCTGGGCGGTTCTGGACGGTTCTGGGCGGTTCTGGACGGCGACAGAACTCTCACCTTCTCGTGAGCTCTCCTCTGCTCGGGATCATGGGGGTGGAGCACCTGCAGCCCGCACACATCACACCGGTCGCCATGGAGATACGTGCAGCTGTCTTCGTAGAAGCAGTGTCCGGCGGCGGCGTAGGGGCAGAGCTGATAGGCTCCGCCCACAGCGTGAGGCTCTGCAGAGGACAGGGAAACAGGAAGTTACGCACCGGCGTGATCACATCAGCAGAGCGGCTGTGTCCGGCGCTGACCTGCTTCTGGAGCTGACCCGTCCAGCCCGGTTCTGATGGCAGCCACGTAGGACTGCGGAGCAGCCGCTGCCTCCGGTACCGCCGCCTTCAGGCTGTCTGACGGACCTCCGAACGCGCGGTCCCCGCCCAGAGCTGAGGAAGAGGGAGGGGTCAGCGGGGGGGTGGCTCTGTCACCGGGTTCTGTTAGTGTGCCGACGGGACAAACTCAAACTGGACTGTGAGGTTCTGGCAGGTACCAGAACCAAAACCGTGATGATGCTGCAGTCGCATGACGGCGTTAAACATTTGGACCTGAGCCGGCGCCGCGCCAGAGCTACTCAGGTAACAGCTCAGGTCGGTTCTTAACCCACAGCAGAACCTAAGAGCCGGGCCGAACCGGGCCGAGCCGGGCCGGGCCACATGTAATAAAACTATTGCTACTTCCTGTCAGCGGCTGAACTTAGAGAGCATGCTCCACCATGCAGTGACGCTCCCATGGAAACCAAACGGTCTGAGAAACCATGAGAGCAGAACTGACCCCCAGCAAACCTCCATCACTGCGGGGGGGGGGGGGGGGGGTGGCTTGATTTGCTATACTGCCCCCATCATCCCCGGAGGCTGAGGGAGGCTTTGTGGAACCCAGCGGGTCAGAACCTGATCAGCTGCTGGCTGAAGGCGCTGCCCAGCGGTGGAGGACTGGATTGGTCCACTTATATATTATCACGGTTATTTCCTGCCTTGTGATCCAGGAGGGATTACGGCAGTTTGGTGCGTCATGATTCATCGTGATGTGGACGGCAAGCCTGGAGGACGTTCACAGCAACCGCCGTGAAGGTCCTCCAGGCTGGACATGTGCGCTCCTCGCCGTCTGCCCCGTCTGCCCTAACCCACGCCGCTACAGGGAGGCTGCTGCTCTGGCTGCTACCCTGGCTGCTACTCTGGCTGCTACTCTGGCTGCTACTCTGGCTGCTACCCTGGCTGCTGCCCTGGCTGCTGCCCTGGCTGCTGCCCTGGCTGCTGCTCTGGCTGCTACCCTGGCTGCTGCTCTGGCTGCTGCCCTGGCTGCTGCTCTGGCTGCTACCCTGGCTGCTGCTCTGGCTGCTACCCTGGCTGCTGCTCTGGCTGCTACTCTGGCTGCTGCTCTGGCTGCTACTCTGGCTGCTACTCTGGCTGCTACTCTGGCTGCTACCCTGGCTGCTGCTCTGGCTGCTACTCTGGCTGCTGCTCTGGCTGCTACTCTGGCAGCTGCTCTGGCTGCTACTCTGGCTGCTACTCTGGCTGCTGCTCTGGCTGCTACTCTGGCTGCTACCCTGGCTGCTACCCTGGCTGCTGCTCTGGTTGCTGCTCTGGCTGCTGCTCTGGCTGCTGCTCTGGCTGCTACCCTGGCTGCTACCCTGGCTGCTACTCTGGCTGCTACCCTGGCTGCTGCTCTGGCTGCTACCCTGGCTGCTGCTCTGGCTGCTACTCTGGCTGCTACCCTGGCTGCTACCCTGGCTGCTACCCTGGCTGCTGCTCTAGCTGCTGCTCTGGCTGCTACCCTGGCTGCTGCTCTGGCTGCTGCTCTGGCTGCTGCCCTGGCTGCTACCCTGGCTGCTACCCTGGCTGCTACTCTGGCTGCTGCTCTGGCTGCTGCTCTGGCTGCTGCTCTGGCTGCTACTCTGGCTGCTACCCTGGCTGCTACCCTGGCTGCTGCTCTGGCTGCTGCTCTGGCTGCTACCCTGGCTGCTGCTCTGGCTGCTACCCTGGCTGCTGCTCTGGCTGCTGCCCTGGCTGCTGCTCTGGCTGCTACCCTGGCTGCTGCTCTGGCTGCTGCTCTGGTTGCTACCCTGGCTGCTGCTCTGGCTGCTACCCTGGCTGCTGCTCTGGCTGCTGCTCTGGCTGCTGCCCTGGCTGCTACCCTGGCTGCTACCCTGGCTGCTGCTCTGGCTGCTGCTCTGGCTGCTACCCTGGCTGCTGCTCTGGCTGCTACCCTGACTGCTGCTCTGGCTGCTACCCTGGCTGCTGCTCTGGCTGCTACCCTGGCTGCTGCTCTGGCTGCTGCCCTGGCTGCTACCCTGGCTGCTGCTCTGGCTGCTGCTCTGGCTGCTACTCTGGCTGCTACTCTGGCTGCTACTCTGGCTGCTACTCTGGCTGCTACCCTGGCTGCTACCCTGGCTGCTACTCTGGCTGCTGCTCTGGCTGCTACTCTGGCTGCTACCCTGGCAGCTGCTCTGGCTGCTACTCTGGCTGCTGCTCTGGCTGCTACTCTGGCTGCTACCCTGGCTGCTACCCTGGCTGCTGCTCTGGTTGCTGCTCTGGCTGCTGCTCTGGCTGCTGCTCTGGCTGCTACCCTGGCTGCTACTCTGGCTGCTACCCTGGCTGCTGCTCTGGCTGCTACCCTGGCTGCTGCTCTGGCTGCTACTCTGGCTGCTACCCTGGCTGCTGCTCTGGCTGCTACCCTGGCTGCTGCTCTGGCTGCTACTCTGGCTGCTACCCTGGCTGCTACCCTGGCTGCTGCTCTAGCTGCTGCTCTGGCTGCTACCCTGGCTGCTGCTCTGGCTGCTGCTCTGGCTGCTGCTCTGGCTGCTACCCTGGCTGCTACCCTGGCTGCTGCTCTAGCTGCTGCTCTGGCTGCTACCCTGGCTGCTACCCTGGCTGCTACCCTGGCTGCTGCTCTGGCTGCTGCTCTGGCTGCTGCCCTGGCTGCTACCCTGGCTGCTACCCTGGCTGCTACTCTGGCTGCTGCTCTGGCTGCTGCTCTGGCTGCTGCTCTGGCTGCTACTCTGGCTGCTACCCTGGCTGCTACCCTGGCTGCTACCCTGGCTGCTGCTCTGGCTGCTGCTCTGGCTGCTACCCTTGCTGCTCTGGCTGCTACCCTGGCTGCTGCTCTGGCTGCTGCCCTGGCTGCTGCTCTGGCTGCTACCCTGGCTGCTACCCTGGCTGCTGCCCTGGCTGCTGCTCTGGCTGCTACCCTGGCTGCTGCTCTGGCTGCTGCCCTGGCTGCTGCTCTGGCTGCTACCCTGGCTGCTGCTCTGGCTGCTGCTCTGGCTGCTGCTCTGGCTGCTACTCTGGCTGCTGCTCTGGCTGCTACTCTGGCTGCTACTCTGGCTGCTACTCTGGCTGCTACTCTGGCTGCTACTCTGGCTGCTACCCTGGCTGCTGCTCTGGCTGCTACTCTGGCTGCTGCTCTGGCTGCTACCCTGGCTGATGCTCTGGTTGCTGCTCTGGCTGCTACCCTGGCTGCTACCCTGGCTGCTGCTCTAGCTGCTGCTCTGGCTGCTACTCTGGCTGCTACTCTGGCTGCTGCTCTGGCTGCTACTCTGGCTGCTGCTCTGGCTGCTACTCTGGCTGCTACCCTGGCTGCTACCCTGGCTGCTGCTCTGGTTGCTGCTCTGGCTGCTGCTCTGGCTGCTGCTCTGGCTGCTACCCTGGCTGCTACTCTGGCTGCTACCCTGGCTGCTGCTCTGGCTGCTACCCTGGCTGCTGCTCTGGCTGCTACTCTGGCTGCTACCCTGGCTGCTACCCTGGCTGCTACCCTGGCTGCTACCCTGGCTGCTGCTCTAGCTGCTGCTCTGGCTGCTACCCTGGCTGCTGCTCTGGCTGCTGCTCTGGCTGCTGCCCTGGCTGCTACCCTGGCTGCTACCCTGGCTGCTACTCTGGCTGCTGCTCTGGCTGCTGCTCTGGCTGCTGCTCTGGCTGCTACTCTGGCTGCTACCCTGGCTGCTACCCTGGCTGCTGCTCTGGCTGCTGCTCTGGCTGCTACCCTGGCTGCTGCTCTGGCTGCTACCCTGGCTGCTGCTCTGGCTGCTGCCCTGGCTGCTGCTCTGGCTGCTACCCTGGCTGCTGCTCTGGCTGCTGCTCTGGTTGCTACCCTGGCTGCTGCTCTGGCTGCTACCCTGGCTGCTGCTCTGGCTGCTGCTCTGGCTGCTGCCCTGGCTGCTACCCTGGCTGCTACCCTGGCTGCTGCTCTGGCTGCTGCTCTGGCTGCTACCCTGGCTGCTGCTCTGGCTGCTACCCTGGCTGCTGCTCTGGCTGCTACCCTGGCTGCTGCTCTGGCTGCTACCCTGGCTGCTGCTCTGGCTGCTGCCCTGGCTGCTACCCTGGCTGCTGCCCTGGCTGCTGCCCTGGCTGCTGCTCTGGCTGCTACCCTGGCTGCTGCTCTGGCTGCTGCTCTGGCTGCTGCCCTGGCTGCTGCTCTGGCTGCTGCTCTGGCTGCTACCCTGGCTGCTGCTCTGGCTGCTACTCTGGCTGCTGCTCTGGCTGCTACTCTGGCTGCTACTCTGGCTGCTACCCTGGCTGCTACCCTGGCTGCTGCTCTGGTTGCTGCTCTGGCTGCTGCTCTGGCTGCTGCTCTGGCTGCTACCCTGGCTGCTACTCTGGCTGCTACCCTGGCTGCTGCTCTGGCTGCTACCCTGGCTGCTGCTCTGGCTGCTACTCTGGCTGCTACCCTGGCTGCTACCCTGGCTGCTGCTCTAGCTGCTGCTCTGGCTGCTACCCTGGCTGCTGCTCTGGCTGCTGCTCTGGCTGCTGCTCTGGCTGCTACCCTGGCTGCTACCCTGGCTGCTGCTCTGGCTGCTACCCTGGCTGCTACCCTGGCTGCTGCTCTGGCTGCTGCTCTGGCTGCTGCCCTGGCTGCTACCCTGGCTGCTACCCTGGCTGCTACTCTGGCTGCTGCTCTGGCTGCTGCTCTGGCTGCTGCTCTGGCTGCTACTCTGGCTGCTACCCTGGCTGCTACCCTGGCTGCTACCCTGGCTGCTGCTCTGGCTGCTGCTCTGGCTGCTGCTCTGGCTGCTGCTCTGGCTGCTACTCTGGCTGCTACCCTGGCTGCTACCCTGGCTGCTACCCTGGCTGCTGCTCTGGCTGCTGCTCTGGCTGCTACCCTTGCTGCTCTGGCTGCTACCCTGGCTGCTGCTCTGGCTGCTGCCCTGGCTGCTGCTCTGGCTGCTACCCTGGCTGCTACCCTGGCTGCTGCCCTGGCTGCTGCTCTGGCTGCTACCCTGGCTGCTGCTCTGGCTGCTACCCTGGCTGCTGCTCTGGCTGCTACTCTGGCTGCTGCTCTGGCTGCTACTCTGGCTGCTACTCTGGCTGCTACTCTGGCTGCTACCCTGGCTGCTGCTCTGGCTGCTACTCTGGCTGCTGCTCTGGCTGCTACTCTGGCAGCTGCTCTGGCTGCTACTCTGGCTGCTACTCTGGCTGCTGCTCTGGCTGCTACTCTGGCTGCTACCCTGGCTGCTACCCTGGCTGCTGCTCTGGTTGCTGCTCTGGCTGCTGCTCTGGCTGCTGCTCTGGCTGCTACCCTGGCTGCTACTCTGGCTGCTACCCTGGCTGCTGCTCTGGCTGCTACCCTGGCTGCTGCTCTGGCTGCTACTCTGGCTGCTACCCTGGCTGCTACCCTGGCTGCTGCTCTAGCTGCTGCTCTGGCTGCTACCCTGGCTGCTGCTCTGGCTGCTGCTCTGGCTGCTGCCCTGGCTGCTACCCTGGCTGCTACCCTGGCTGCTACTCTGGCTGCTGCTCTGGCTGCTGCTCTGGCTGCTACTCTGGCTGCTACCCTGGCTGCTACCCTGGCTGCTGCTCTGGCTGCTGCTCTGGCTGCTACCCTGGCTGCTGCTCTGGCTGCTACCCTGGCTGCTGCTCTGGCTGCTGCCCTGGCTGCTGCTCTGGCTGCTACCCTGGCTGCTGCTCTGGCTGCTGCTCTGGTTGCTACCCTGGCTGCTGCTCTGGCTGCTACCCTGGCTGCTGCTCTGGCTGCTGCTCTGGCTGCTGCCCTGGCTGCTACCCTGGCTGCTCCCCTGGCTGCTGCTCTGGCTGCTGCTCTGGCTGCTACCCTGGCTGCTGCTCTGGCTGCTACCCTGGCTGCTGCTCTGGCTGCTACCCTGGCTGCTGCTCTGGCTGCTACCCTGGCTGCTGCTCTGGCTGCTGCCCTGGCTGCTACCCTGGCTGCTGCTCTGGCTGCTGCTCTGGCTGCTACTCTGGCTGCTACTCTGGCTGCTACTCTGGCTGCTACTCTGGCTGCTACCCTGGCTGCTGCTCTGGCTGCTACTCTGGCTGCTGCTCTGGCTGCTACTCTGGCTGCTACCCTGGCAGCTGCTCTGGCTGCTACTCTGGCTGCTACTCTGGCTGCTACCCTGGCTGCTACCCTGGCTTCTGCTCTGGTTGCTGCTCTGGCTGCTGCTCTGGCTGCTGCTCTGGCTGCTACCCTGGCTGCTACTCTGGCTGCTACCCTGGCTGCTGCTCTGGCTGCTACCCTGGCTGCTGCTCTGGCTGCTACCCTGGCTGCTACCCTGGCTGCTGCTCTAGCTGCTGCTCTGGCTGCTACCCTGGCTGCTACCCTGGCTGCTGCTCTGGCTGCTGCTCTGGCTGCTGCCCTGGCTGCTACCCTGGCTGCTACCCTGGCTGCTACTCTGGCTGCTGCTCTGGCTGCTGCTCTGGCTGCTACTCTGGCTGCTACCCTGGCTGCTACCCTGGCTGCTACCCTGGCTGCTACCCTGGCTGCTACCCTGGCTGCTGCTCTGGCTGCTGCTCTGGCTGCTACCCTTGCTGCTCTGGCTGCTACCCTGGCTGCTGCTCTGGCTGCTGCCCTGGCTGCTGCTCTGGCTGCTACCCTGGCTGCTGCTCTGGCTGCTACCCTGGCTGCTGCTCTGGCTGCTGCCCTGGCTGCTGCTCTGGCTGCTGCTCTGGCTGCTACCCTGGCTGCTGCTCTGGCTGCTGCTCTGGCTGCTGCTCTGGTTGCTGCTCTGGCTGCTACCCTGGCTGCTGCTCTGGCTGCTACCCTGGCTGCTGCTCTGGCTGCTACCCTGGCTGCTGCTCTGGCTGCTGCTCTGGCTGCTACCCTGGCTGCTACCCTGGCTGCTACCCTGGCTGCTGCTCTGGCTGCTGCTCTGGCTGCTGCTCTGGCTGCTGCTCTGGCTGCTACTCTGGCTGCTGCTCTGGCTGCTACCCTGGCTGCTGCTCTGGCTGCTACTCTGGCTGCTGCTCTGGCTGCTGCTCTGGCTGCTGCTCTGGTTGCTGCTCTGGCTGCTACCCTGGCTGCTGCTCTGGCTGCTACCCTGGCTGCTGCTCTGGCTGCTGCTCTGGCTGCTTCTCTGGCTGCTGCCCTGGCTGCTACCCTGGCTGCTACCCTGGCTGCTGCTCTGGCTGCTGCCCTGGCTGCTACCCTGGCTGCTGCTCTGGCTGCTACCCTGGCTGCTGCTCTGGCTGCTACCCTGGCTGCTGCTCTGGCTGCTGCTCTGGCTGCTACTCTAGCTGCTGCCCTGGCTGCTGCTCTGGCTGCTACCCTGGCTGCTGCTCTGGCTGCTACCCTGGCTGCTGCTCTGGCTGCTACTCTGGCTGCTGCTCTGGCTGCTACCCTGGCTGCTGCTCTGGCTGCTACCCTGGCTGCTGCTCTGGCTGCTACTCTGGCTGCTGCTCTGGCTGCTACTCTGGCTGCTACCCTGGCTGCTGCTCTGGTTGCTGCTCTGGCTGCTGCTCTGGCTGCTGCTCCATTGAGACACTAACAGCAGAACAACTGGTTGCTTCCACATAGTCGCCTTTTTGATGAAAACCGTCTGAAAAGTGTAACCGTGCTGCTATGGAGGCACAGAGTGGAGCTGCAGATGTCTCTACATCAGAATTACGTCCGCTCAACTGAAAGCAACGTTGTTCAAAATCCACCGTTTAACCCCAGCAGGCGCCACACTGACGCTTTAGACACAAATGCTGGATTCCAACAAAAATTCACTAATCTTTCACTTTCATGTCCAGCAGACGTAGAACAGGAAGAACGGCGAGGTGACAGTTTGGTGACAGTTTGGGGGCACACCCAGCTGACCTGGAATCCCTTAACTGGAGCGTTTAATTGTCGCCATGGACCCTAATGAGAAAACGTTCACGCTGCTCACCGCCTGACTGAAAAGCGGCAGCAGGTTCCTGTCACCTGTGGATCCAGGTAAAAGCCCCGCCCACTGCAGGTGTGTTCATTACCTCTGTCCCTCAGGACCATCGTCTTCTTCCCTTCACCTCTGACTTCTCTGCCCGCTCCTGCCACGTCCTCCGAAGCTCCGCCCCCTCCTCTGGATGGCGGTTTCACGTGGTCGTACCTGCACACGTCCACCAACACCGGCAGGTTAGACGTTAAAAAGGTCACCTGTCGCTGGAAGGGCAGGTGTGAGGTGCGCCTCACCTGCAGCGCTCTCCGTAGGCGCACATCCCCCTCTGGTAGTACTTGCAGATGGTGGAGGGTTTGCTGTTGTTCAGGTCATGAGAGAACAGGCAGTGGCTGCCCTCCCTGCAGACGCCATGGAGGAAATACCTGAAACACAGCACACCTGGACACGTCACTCATCCGGCATTCACCTGCTTCCTCAGGGGGTTGGTTCTGAGGTCCGATCGGTTCTGCTCAGGAGATTGTTCTTGTGACTGAAGTGTCTCACAGGTGAGGATCTTCCTCAGGTGAAGGGAGGGTTACAGAGCCTAGGAGCACCTGAGGCTACCATGGACCTTTGGTCCAACTCAGGAGAACCCGAGTTAGAACTTCCTGGTTCTGGTCCGTTCTCTCATCATCGCGGGAGAACCGAACCTCTGCTGCCGGTTCGGACTGAGCCAGCCAGGTGGGCAGTGGACCTGCGCCGTGGAGCAGGTGAACTGATCCCGAACAGAACCTGGATCTCCCTTTCGATCTACGTATGCAGGTACACTGGACCGAACCGGGTGGGCGGGGCTCTCCGGCACCTGGACCCGCAGCAGAACCGCGGAACCGCGGAACCGAGCTGACGCAAACTGGTTCCTGTGGTAACGGCCTGATTGGACCGGCACCGGATCGATCAGCCGATCAGATGCTAAGCAGCGCATGCTCACACAGGTGAGCTGCACAGCTAGCGGCTAAAAACATTAGCCTGGCGCCGGCGCGTGCGCAGTGGCGCGGCTGGGCCCGTCGGACAGACAGGTGAGGACAGGTGAAGGACAGCAGAAGGGCCGAGACACGGTAAGAGCGCGCGCTCACCTGCAAGTCACCTGTCTGGTGCTCATCTTCTTCGCCACGGCTGCCGGAAGTGTCCTGCTGGTGTTGCTGTCTAAGAGCTCCGGGTGAGAACAGCGGACAGCAGGAAGGTTCCTGAGATGCAGGGAACAGCGCCCCCTGCTGTACATAACTGTCAGACTCCATTACCTGCCTTTAATTGCAGGTAATGGATATATTGTATATATTTCTGCTAAATATACACATTTCATTAATATGAGCTCAACTCTTTCTATTTCTGCACCAACTACACACCGTTCATTGGATCGGTTCCCTCTTCTCTGTAGGATGTAATTTATTAATATGACCTACGCTGCTCTCTGGACTCTGTGGAGGAAGTAGCTGAGAGGAGGGTGTTGTCCAAGTTCACATCCATCATGGACAACACCTTCCACCCCCTGCACCAGACTGTAGAGGAGCTGAGCAGCTCCTTTAGTGACAGACTTAGACATCCTGTCTGTAAAAAGGAGCGCTACCGCAGGTCATTCATTCCTGCTGCTATCAGATTATACAATGCTGCACTGTAACTGTGACCATAACTGTAATTATAACTGTAATTAGAACTGTAACTATAACTATAACTGTAATTAGAACTGTAATAACCTACGTGCAATATCTAATGTGCAATTCTATTTAATACACCGTGCAATAATCCTGAAAGAAGTGACTTCTGCTGCTATTACACCTGAATATATATCAATACATGTATATAAGTCACCGTGAATGTACATAAGACATCCTCTGCCTTATTTCTATTTTGTATTTTTGTTCTTATTTTCTTATTTACTTCTTTTTGATCCTCTGTATAAACGAGGACACACTGTATATACCTGATGCACCTTGTCCTACTTTGGCACCTTCTTCTGATTATTGATTATTGAGCCGATGTGACATGTGAATTTCTCCAATGTGAGATCAATAAAGCTTATATTATCTTATCTTATTTTATCTCATCATTATCTCTTCTATTTTTCCTCCTACGATCTTTGTGCTACTGACTTTTGTATTTTACATGTTTCTCCCTTTCACGTCTTCATTCCATCTTTTCTGCCATATTTCTAATTCTTTTCTTTTTATTATTGCGTTACCCTCATCTTTCCCAAACGGAATATGTAATGTTATTTCCTTCCCCAACGCCTTTTAGCCACTTTATCTGCCGTTTGGTTTCCCTTTACCCTTCATGTGCTGGCAACCAACAGAACTGTATATCCATTCCACCCTGTGCCTCCTAAACAGACTTCCTGTTTCCTTTAGACTGAATAATTTCTGTTACCGTCTTTGAATCTGTGCACACCACCACCTCATCTGGTCTGACCTCCTCCACCCACTGCAAACTCAAAGTGACTGCAACCATCTCCGCCGTGAAAGCCGATAAATTATCTGAAAGCCGTTCAGAAACGTAGATTTAAAACTCTGGTATGTGTATATCTATATATATCTATATATATATATATATCTATATATAGATGTAGATATAGATAGATAGATAGATTGATTGATTGATAGATAGATAGATAGATAGATAGATAGATAGATAGATAGATAGATAGATAGATAGATAGATAGATAGATAGATAGATAGATAGATAGATAGATAGATAGATAGATAGATAGATGACTATGTATGTATATATGGGCCTGTAGTTGATGTATAAAGAGGATAAATTATCCTAACAGCTCCTTATTTGCTTTTTTTCCAGACGTGCCAGCAGTCGGTCTGGCTCTGGTTCTGACCCAAACCCTGTTAACCTCTGTGGGTTTGTGCTCCTGTCACCACGCCTCTGACTGGCTGGTTGTTTTCTCTTATTGAGAAAGCCAGATCGGATCATTATTCATCTGTTTCTAACAACAAGTTCTGGGAAGTTCTCCAATGTCTACCCATCAAAGCTCTCAGGTTCTGCTCTCCCATTCTTTAAAAGATTCCTGTTTCTGACAGATTGGAGGTATTAAATGGTTTTAATTAGCATACATCTTCAGCTTTAACGCTTTAGGTTGTTTCTGTAAAATTGATCGACCTTTACAGGCCGGCCTTTTAATTCTGTGCCCTTCTCCATCACAAAGTTCTGAAGCTAAAGGTCCAGATCACAGGAAACCTGGTTCTGGCCATTCCTCTTCATCATCCATATAAACGAGCTGAAGGATTCAGATGAAGGATTTGCATCTTTATGCTGATGACAGCGTTATTTACTGCTGTGCATCAACTGTTGTTCAGGCGGCTCATTCACTGCAGAAAGCCTTTAAAGCCATCCATCATTTATTATTAAAGTAGAAGTTTTAGTTTTTAGCAGGAAAATAGCAGCTGCTGCAGTCATTGTAACTGTAGTGGATTACAGAGATCTTCTACATGAACAATTCTGCTGGCTGTGGTTGGTTGATGGTGTTTCTCCTGCAGCTGCCGGTTCATCACTGACCATAAAGCCCCATAAAGCCCGACATCTCTGGGAGTTTGTTTCTCTGTGGGACGGCCGGCTCTGGCTGCTGGAAGGAAGCCTTGTTTTTGGTCTTCCTACAGGTGAGAAAGACCACCTTAGGCTACCTTTCTACAGGTAGCCTAAAAGTTCTCCCTCCTCCCTCTGTTCATGGGCCGTCCTGTCACTTTCAGCCCCATCTGCCTGTTCTGGCTTAAATAACGAGATTTATGTTTATTCTGGACCTTTTGCATGAAATATGTTGCAGAATGCCTGGAAATTAAAAGACTTGATATCTTTGAGCACTTTTAACTTCACACTGAGGATATTTGAGCTAAATTACTTTATATGTTCATGGTTTTCTTTTGTGTTTTAAATGTATTTCATGTTGTTGTAGCTTAGTGAGAACATTTTCACTTATTTTACTTGTAAACTAAGGATCTTCTTCTTTGATTCTGGGCTAGAGGGTTTGATTTAGCACCAAGGTGTGAATTAGGTTTAGGCTATTTAGATTTAGGCCGGAGAAAGGCTTGAAAATGACAGGAAGTGAAGGCAGTGTCTGTCATTGTGTTAACTCCAACCCTGACTCACATGAAAAATAAGTTTTTAACTTCATGGCAGCACCAAACAGGCTTAAATCAGAGGCAGCAGGACTTTCTCTCAGTTCTTCGTGAAGAAGTTTCACCTGTCCAGGAGTTCTGGAGGTTCTGAGCAACCTGCAGCTGTAGCGCTGCTGTTTCTGGACATGGAGGCCCGTCCTCCTAGACCCGGTCTCAGTCATGTGATCTTCCTGGAGAAATCAAGGTTTAATTAATAATAAAGAAACGCTGCTCCCCCTCTCACCTGGCTGACTTTCACCTGTTCAGGTTTTGGATTTCTGATTAGTATTCCTGGTGTTTCTGTTAGAGCTGCGGGTTCGTTTGAAACGCCTCCTCTGTGCTTTTTTCAGAACAGCAGAGCCTAAAACAACCGAATGGTTCTGATTCATGTTTTTACCTTCTAACCTATGTTTATATAAAATTTACTACAGTTAACGGATTAATTTAAGGCTGAAACAATTGGATTAATCTTGATTAATTGATTATTGTAATAATCAACTCATTTAGTAATCGTTTAATAGTTAACTGGGGTATACAGACTCTTTTATACCATTTGCTAAAAGAACAGCTTAGAGCTGCAATTAAGCCAGAACTGTACAAAAAACACACGCTTTGCATTTAAGAATAAAAACTTCTTCTCCTCAACTCCTCTAGTGGCAGTTTTAGCTTCACCTGGTTCTTCTGTAAAAAATCTATTAAGCACCTTTTTGTCTGATTATTGATCAAAAAAGCAGTCAACAGATTAATCAGCTACACGCACAGCCTTTCATAAAAGATTTGTCCCTTTTTATTTTTATTTAGGGCCCAATTGTTACAGATAAGTTAAAATCTTAAATGTTAGGAACACTTTTGTCTTTTAATAAGCACACGCTTCAGGTTCGCTTTAATTTCACAGTAAATAGGAAACATCTGTCCAGCGACATTTACTAAAATGCAGACCTCAGTGCATTAAAATCTGATTGGCTAAACACTTGGTTATTCAAAAGGATTATATTTTCTTACAGCAGGTTAAAGAAATTAAAAAGTTATTTGTTTTATTATTATTTTTTTAGCCATCAGGAGCTTTTGACTTGACAAAGCTGAAAAGTTTGGACACCCAACTAATTTAAAAAGAAGGACTCTATAATCTGTTGTTTACCTGCTTCTCCTCACGGGGGGGCTGGTGGTCGTCTCCAGTATTGGGCAGCAGGTGGAGGATCACCTGGACAGCTCACCTGTCCATCACAGGACAGACGACCACGCAGACTGAAGGGACATCTGGGGACCAGCTAACCTAGCAGTCATGGCTTTGGACTGGGGGGGGGGGGGGCATGCAGACCGGGATTTTAACCCGGGACCTTCTTGCTGTGCTGACATTTGCACTAGATCGGTCCAACTTTATTCTCTTTGAACAAGAAGCATCAGAACACGTTCTGTTCTTCAATTATGCATTATGTGTTGTCATTTCTGCTTTAACTTTCTGTTCTCTATCTTTTATCTTCATAGAAGGTACACCTGGTCTGGTGTTCTGTTAACTGTGACATCATCAGGGGAGGCAGATCATCCACTATTACCATCTACCATAGAAAGTACTCCTGGGTCAATGTGAGCTTCTGTTCTTTCTGTGTCTCTACTCTGTCTTCTCTAACATAGAAAGTACTCCTGGGTCAATGTGAGCTTCTGTGCTTTCTGTGTCTCTGCTCTGTCTTCTCTAACATAGAAAGTACTCCTGGGTCAATGTGAGCTTCTGTGCTTTCTGTGTCTCTACTCTGTCTTCTCTAACATAGAAAGTACTCCTGGGTCAATGTGAGCTTCTGTGCTTTCTGTGTCTCTACTCTGTCTTCTCTAACATAGAAAGTACTCCTGGGTCAATGTGAGCTTCTGAGCTTTCTGTGTCTCTGCTCTGTCTTCTCTAACATAGAAAGTACTCCTGGGTCAATGTGAGCTTCTGTGCTTTCTGTGTCTCTACTCTGTCTTCTCTAACATAGAAAGTACTCCTGGGTCAATGTGAGCTTCTGAGCTTTCTGTGTCTCTGCTCTGTCTTCTCTAACATAGAAAGTACTCCTGGGTCAATGTGAGCTTCTGAGCTTTCTGTGTCTCTGCTCTGTCTTCTCTAACATAGAAAGTACTCCTGGGTCAATGTGAGCTTCTGAGCTTTCTGTGTCTCTGCTCTGTCTTCTCTAAGCCCCAGTGGGTGGAGGCAGATGAGCGTTCACACTGAGCCTGGTTCTGGTTCTGCTGGAGGTTCTCCTCCCTGTTAAAGGGGAGTTTTCCTCTCCACTGTCGCTTCATGCATGCTCAGTATGAGGGATTGCTGCAAAGCCATCAACAATGCAGACGACTGTCCACTGTGGCTCTACGCTCTTTCAGGAGGAGTGAATGCTGCTTGGAGAGACTTGATGCAACCTGCTGGAGGTTCTCCTCCCTGTTAAAGGGGAGTTTTCCTCTCCACTGTCGCTTCATGCATGCTCAGTATGAGGGATTGCTGCAAAGCCATCAACAATGCAGACGACTGTCCACTGTGGCTCTACGCTCTTTCAGGAGGAGTGAATGCTGCTTGGAGAGACTTGATGCAACCTGCTGGGTTTCCTTAGAGAGGAAATTTTTGACCAATCTGTATAATCTGATTGATTTGACTTTGTAAAGTGCCTTAAGATGACATGTTTCATGAATTGGCGCTATATAAATAAAATTGAATTGAATTGAATTGAATTGTGCCCAGAAGCCTTTAAATCCACTTCCTGCGGTTGAAATGATGACGGAACCTCAGGAACACCTGAGGAACCACTGAGGAACACCTGACAGCTGCAGGAGGTTTAACACCAACGTGTGAAGATCTGAAGATCTGCACAGAACCACCTCTGCATCAGATGTCTGCCTGCTGGCTCGGGGTATTTCCTGGGAGCCTGTACAGGTGTGCTGGTCAGGTGTCTCACCTGCAGACGGCGAGGATCGTTTTAGCCGCTGCTCTGACAGTAAAATCTGAGATGATGAAAAATTGAGACGGAAACACGGCGACATGTGACTCCAGGTGTCTCCTTGTCAGACTCACCTGAGCTCACTGGTCAGATCTCTTTCTGACAGGTGAGATGGAAAACATTCTGTGTTAGCCAATCAGGAGGCGGCTCCTGGATGCTCATTAGTCCCTCGGTTTGACGTCAGAGTTTTTCCAGCAGTTCGGATCAGAACCAGAACCATGAAAAGTGATCTTTAGACCTCAGAGTGTTTCTAAAGAACAGCTTTGTCTTTTATTTTGTTGAACACTTCCTGTTCTCCCCTGGTCTCCACGACAACAGAGTCCAGAGGTCACCTGCTCCGACTGACTCAGCTCCAGGTGAAATGGGTCACATGACCACCTGTGTCACAGCAGAACACCTGATAGGCTGGAGCCGGGTCTCCTCTGTCCTCTGATAGGCCGAAGCAGGCGGGGGGGAGGAGCAGGGAGGAACTAAGGAGAGGAGGAGGACCTGGGCTGGCAGACTGACGGAGGAGCAGAGGAGGAGCAGAGGAGGAGCAGAGGAGGAGGACATGGAGCAGAGCGTCATCTACCTGACCCACTGTCAGAAGGAGATCTTCTGCTTCTCCGTACCTGAGGTGTGTCCGAGCTGTGGGGAGGAGCTGCAGGGCCGCAGGCTGCAGGAGGCGCCGGTGAGCATCCCCTCCCCCTTCACAGACGGACACAAGACCTCCTGCTGCCTGCTGGTCGCTCCTGCACACAACAACCCGGACAGGTAACAGCAGAGCATACCTGCACAGGTACGCTCAGGTCAGCCTGCAGTCACAGGGTGGTGCCTGCGCTCTGCTCAACATCTGCTCAACATCTGCTAGAACATCTGCTAGAACCCAGTTTTCCTGAGTCCCAGCAGAACCTGTCTGTGTGTTTGGGGAGGAGCTGGTTACCTGCTCACTGCAGCATGACTGCAGACACCTGAGCTGCTTACCTGAACACCGCACCTCCACCTGTGGCCACGGGTCACCTGTCTGGTCCAGTATGTCTCACCTGTGTGTCGTCTTCTGCCCCCAGCGACTTCAGCGGGACGTCAGATCTGCACACCGGCATCTCCAACACTAAAGGTATTACCTGAGATATATCCAGGTCACCGTTCTGTGTCTCACCTGTGTGTCTGTGCAGGTGTTGTTTATAACTACACTCAAGATGGCGTGCGGCGAGATCAGAGCGGCTGGAGTCACTGTGTGTGTATCCCGCTGGTCCGACCCGACATGTTCCACCTGCTGGCTCAGTGGGACGTTTACCTGGAGGGCTTCTCTGTGGGACCCACGTGGGACCCTGTGTGGCAAAAGTACGTCACACCTGACCCTCCTGACACACCTGCAATAACGTCCTTCTCTCTGACTCACCTGTTGCCCTCTCTGACCCTCCTGTCGCCCTCTCTGACCCACCCGTCGCCCTCTCTGACTCACCCGTCGCCCTCTCTGACTCACCTATCGCCCTCTCTGACCCACCCGTCGCCCTCTCTGACTCACCTGTCGCCCTCTCTGACCCACCTGTCGCCCTCTCTGACTCACCTGTCGCCCTCTCTGACTCACCTGTCGCCCTCTCTGACTCACCTGTCGCCCTCTCTGACTCACCTGTCGCCCTCTGAGCCCTCTGTCGCCCTCTCTGACTCACCCGTCGCCCTCTCTGACTCACCTATCGCCCTCTCTGACCCACCCGTCGCCCTCTCTGACTCACCTGTCGCCCTCTCTGACCCACCTGTCGCCCTCTCTGACTCACCTGTCGCCCTCTCTGACTCACCTGTCGCCCTCTGAGCCCTCTGTCGCCCTCTCTGACTCACCTGTCGCCCTCTCTGAGCCACCTGTCGCCCTCTCTGACCCTCCTGTTGCCCTCTCTGACACTCCTGTCGCCCTCTGTCGCCCTCTCTGACTCACCTGTTGCCCTCTCTGACTCACCTGTCGCCCTCTGTCGCCCTCTCTGACTCTCCTGTCGCCCTCTCTGACCCACCTGTTGCCCTCTCTGACTCACCTGTCGCCCTCTCTGACTCACCTGTTGCCCTCTCTGACTCACCTGTCGCCCTCTCTGACTCACCTGTCGCCCTCTCTGACCCTCCTGACACACCTGCAATAACCGTCCTTCTCTCTGACTCACCCGTCGCCCTCTGACTCACCTGTCGCCCTCTCTGACCCACCTGTCGCCCTCTGAGCCCTCTCTGACTCACCTGTCGCCCTCTCTGAGCCACCCGTCGCCCTCTCTGAGCCACCCGTCGCCCTCTGAGCCCTCTCTGAGCCCCCTGTCGCCCTCTCTGAGCCACCCGTCGCCCTCTCTGAGCCACCCGTCGCCCTCTCTGACTCACCCGTCGCCCTCTCTGACTCACCCGTCGCCCTCTCTGACTCACCTGTCGCCCTCTCTGACTCACCTGTCGCCCTCTCTGACTCACCTGTCGCCCTCTCTGACTCACCTGTCGCCCTCTGAGCCCTCTCTTACTCACCTGTCACCCTCTCTGACTCACCTGTCGCCCTCTGAGCCCTCTCTGACTCACCTGTCGCCCTCTGAGCCCTCTCTTACTCACCTGTCACCCTCTGACTCACCTGTCGCCCTCTCTTACTCACCCGTCGCCCTCTCTTACTCACCTGTCGCCCTCTCTTACTCACCTGTCGCCCTCTCTGACTCACCTGTCGCCCTCTCTGACTCACCTGTCGCCCTCTCTGACTTACCTGTCACCCTCTGACTCACCTGTCGCCCTTTCTGACCCAGCTGTCGCCCTCTCTGACTCACCTGTCGCCCTCTCTGACTTACCTGTCACCCTATGACTCACCTATCGCCCTCTCTGACCCACCCGTCGCCCTCTCTGACTCACCCGTCGCCCTCTCTGACTCACCCGTCTCCCTCTCTGACTCACCCGTCGCCCTCTCTGACTCACCTGTCGCCCTCTCTGACTCACCTGTCGCCCTCTCTGACTTCCCGTCGCCCTCTCTGACCCACCTGTCGCCCTCTCTGACTCACCTGTCGCCCTCTCTGACTCACCTGTCGCCTTCTGAGCCCTCTCTTACTCACCTGTCACCCTCTGACTCACCTGTCGCCCTCTCTGACTCACCTGTCGCCCTCTCTGACTCACCCGTCGCCCTCTCTGACTCACCTGTCGCCCTCTCTGACTCACCCGTCGCCCTCTGACTCACCTGTCGCCCTCTCTGACTCACCCGTCGCCCTCTGACTCACCTGTCGCCCTCTCTGACTCACCCGTCGCCCTCTGACTCACCTGTCGCCTTCTGAGCCCTCTCTTACTCACCTGTCACCCTCTGACTCACCTGTCGCCCTCTCTGACTCACCTGTCGCCCTCTCTGACTCACCTGTCGCCCTCTGACTCACCTGTCGCCCTCTCTGACTCACCCGTCGCCCTCTGACTCACCTGTCGCCTTCTGAGCCCTCTCTTACTCACCTGTCACCCTCTGACTCACCCGTCGCCCTCTCTGACTCACCCGTCGCCCTCTCTGACTCACCCGTCGCCCTCTCTGACTCACCCGTCGCCCTCTCTGACTCACCCGTCGCCCTCTCTGACCCACCCGTCGCCCTCTCTGACTCACCCGTCGCCCTCTCTGACTCACCTGTCACCCT
The DNA here is from genome assembly GCF_011125445.2 of Fundulus heteroclitus. Classification (NCBI taxonomy): domain Eukaryota; kingdom Metazoa; phylum Chordata; class Actinopteri; order Cyprinodontiformes; family Fundulidae; genus Fundulus; species Fundulus heteroclitus. The sequence goes on along the minus strand of NC_046380.1, from coordinate 800,744 downwards.
CTCTGACTCACCCGTCCCCCTCTCTGACCCACCCGTCGCCCTCTCTGACCCACCCGTCGCCCTCTCTGACTCACCCGTCGCCCTCTCTTACTCACCTGTCACCCTCTGACTCACCCGTCGCCCTCTCTGACTCACCTGTCGCCCTCTCTGACTCACCCGTCGCCCTCTCTGACCCACCCGTCGCCCTCTCTGACTCACCTGTCGCCCTCTGAGCCCTCTCTTACTCACCTGTCACCCTCTGACTCACCTGTCGCCCTCTCTGACTCACCCGTCGCCCTCTGACTCACCTGTCGCCCTCTCTGACTCACCCGTCGCCCTCTGACTCACCTGTCGCCTTCTGAGCCCTCTCTTACTCACCTGTCACCCTCTGACTCACCCGTCGCCCTCTCTGACTCACCTGTCCCCCTCTCTGACTCACCCGTCGCCCTCTCTGACCCACCCGTCGCCCTCTCTGACTCACCTGTCGCCCTCTGAGACCTCTCTGACTCACCTGTCGACCTCTCTGACTCACCTGTCGCCCTCTCTGACTCACCTGTCACCCTCTCTGACTCACCCGTCGCCCTCTCTGACCCACCCGTCGCCCTCTCTGACTCACCTGTCGCCCTCTGAGCCCTCTCTTACTCACCTGTCACCCTCTGACTCACCTGTCGCCCTCTCTGACTCACCCGTCGCCCTCTGACTCACCTGTCGCCCTCTCTGACTCACCCGTCGCCCTCTGACTCACCTGTCGCCTTCTGAGCCCTCTCTTACTCACCTGTCACCCTCTGACTCACCCGTCGCCCTCTCTGACTCACCTGTCCCCCTCTCTGACTCACCCGTCGCCCTCTCTGACCCACCCGTCGCCCTCTCTGACTCACCTGTCGCCCTCTGAGCCCTCTCTGACTCACCTGTCGACCTCTCTGACTCACCTGTCGCCCTCTCTGACCCACCCGTCGCCCTCTCTGACCCACCCGTCGCCCTCTCTGACCCACCCGTCGCCCTCTCTGACCCACCCGTCTGTCTGCACCAGGTTCCATGAAGATGAGCACAACTGCTTCAGCTTCTGTCTCCAGTTCCTGAACAGCGTCCTGGCGGTGGAGGGTCGGAGCGCTCTGAGCCGAGAAGACTTCATCCGCAGCTTCATCCTGCCGAGGATGAGGAGGGTGTCCAAGTACAGCACGGTGATCCAGCACCTCCAGAAGCACCAGTTCTACCTGGTGGACAGACAGGAAGAGTCCGTGCCCTCCAGTTAAACCGGTCTCACCTGGACGTTAACCTTCCTGCCGGCCTGAAACAAGCAGATTCCCGGTAACCAGCGAGACAAACAGGACGGCTGGTCCAGTTCAAACATTCCAGAATCAGAACCATTCGGCCGCAGCGCTCTCAGCCTCCAGACATCTGGCACTAAAATATCAGCAGAAGGTTTAATGTAGAGGAAGGAGGCTGTGGAGGTGCAGCATGAACATTTAGTTCCACATTTCTACCAGTAAAGCCAGTTTACAGCTGCTGTGACTGGTTCAACGCCGCCGTGTGACCCGGCGTGGGGGGGGGGGGGGGGGGGGGGGGTCACAGGGTTACCTCCTGTAACCTCGCTCTGTTCACCTCGGGTCCCGTGGATTGAACTTTACAGGAACTCAGGCTCTCAGCAAAGCGTTAACGATGTCAGTGCTTAACGATCTATACATAAATATGATGACTATGCAGAGATGAGCTACAGCGGAATGATTCTAAATGAACAGTTAGCAGCTAAAACGGTAAACGCAGTATTATTAATGATGCACACAAACATGAAACCCTCCATATTTGATTTGTCTAAATTCAATTCAGTTTATATAGCACCAATCCACATCCCATCATCATCAAGGCTCTTTCCAAAGTCAGCCTCCATCAGATCCTCCAGGTTGGTGAGAAAGTTTCCTCTCTAAGGAAACCCAGCAGGTTGCATCAAGTCTCTCCAAGCAGCATTCACTCCTCCTGAAAGAGCGTAGAGCCACAGTGGACAGTCGTCTGCATTGTTGATGGCTTTGCAGCAATCCCTCATACTGAGCATGCATGAAGCGACAGTGGAGAGGAAAACTCCCCTTTAACAGGGAGGAGAACCTCCAGCAGAACCAGAACCAGGCTCAGTGTGAACATCTTCCTCCACCCACTGGTGTTAAAATGTGGCGCTGGTGCTGATGCTAACACGTCCCTTAGCTACAGACGGCAGCAGGAAAAGGACGGAGCTGACGGGTTGCACTACTGATAAAACCAGGAGCAAGAAGTGAGTTTGATGAATAAATGACATCAGAATCCTAATAATGTTTAAAAACACCTGTTAGCCTTGGACTGGTCCATTTCTTTGTCCTGTCCTGGTACCATCAGAACCTCTGACCCGTTCTGACCCGTTCTACAGTTCTTCCACGGTGACTCCTCTTGCTCTCGTTTGTGTTTTATTAGCTTATTTAATCTGAGTTCAGTGTTTGAATTATTTATATTGTTGCTGTCCTTTTACCTTTTTCTGTTTTTTGTTTTTGTTTTACCTGAACCGGTCTCTCTCGTAGATGAGATCTTGGATCTCAGTGGGTAGAAATAAAAGTTAAATTAAATAATGATTCTTTATTTAAGGCCAAGGGGCAGAAGGAGTTTTGGATCCAGTCAGAACGATACAGGACAGTCATGCCACAGACTTTTTCACTTACACTGCTGCATAAATACATTGGTTTATTTATTTTCATTGTGACAATATTGAAAGACATTAGTTCCAATTGTAGCGCACACATTTGGTTAACTTTTGTATATTTAATTTAGTCATTTACTTAATATTTTCTGTGCTTCCTGCTCTGCTGTTGTGGGCAGTATCTTGATCACCATGGAGTCCTCATTCCAACTATTTTACATAAACTTTATTTTGCTTTTGTGACTTGCTTGTTCATTTTGTTTAGTTATCAGTCATTTAAGTTTAATCCTTAGGCTAACTGTTTAGTTATTTTTTCCTCTGTGTGTCAGTCTGGTCTGATCAGACGGTATTTAAGCCCTCTTTGTGTGTCAGGTCAGTTTGTTTGTTTGAACAGTTAGTTTGAGGTTTTGTTTAACTTTGATATTCTTTGCCTTCAGTTATTTTCTTCATTTGACTTCTTTTAAGGGCTCTGTAATTATTGTTTGGACTTTTGTTACTTTGGGGAAATAAAACCCATTTTTCTTAAATCACCACTGTGTCCTCATGCTGATCCGGCTCAGTCTCTCACAAGGATTCAAAGAAATCTGAATAAAGAACTTGTTTTAGATCTAACATCTGTTTCTAGCTCTTCTGCTCCATTTGAGTCCTTTGGAACCGATCCTTGTATTGTTCTTAATCAAATCTGGATCAGCACAGAACACACAGGTGGACTTACAGGCAGAACATGGGTCTGTGGAAAGCCACCAGAGGTAAATGTTCTGACATGTGAAAGACAGAGACCCAAAACGACTCGGATAGTGAAAAGATGCGTGTTGGTGGCTGCTGAAAGGTCCATGCAGGAACTCCAGGACATCAGAGAAAGCAAACACTGCAAACCAGTTAAGAACGACATAAATGGGACAGAAGGTGACTTGATTAGGCCGAAAAAGAAATAGCGCGACCAACAATTAGGCCTGATGGAGGGATTTGTCCCACAGTCGATGGCATTACTCTGTAGTTGATGCAGAAAGTCACGTTGCAGTGATTAAAAAAGCCAAATTACTGCTTAATGCTTTTGTTGCGGTACACAGTTTAGATAATTTGCCAAATGAAGCCAAAGGTAGAGAGAAACATTGAAGTTCTGAAGGGAAAGAGATGAATGATCCATTTACAGTCAGAAAGGGATGAAGCCTGAAACCGAGCCATGTTAGGTGTTACTGAAACGTTTACAGGATGAAGCTGATGGTACAGGACGGTGGATCGTTGCTGTTAAATTACTGGGAGGAAACCTGGGAGGAAATCTGTTTCTAAGATCTGGTTCTAAGTTCTAAAGCTGGTTCTGATGAAGACACGTCCAGGTGGGTGTGGCCCACCTGGACGTGTCTTCTGTAGCCATTCAAGTTTAAAAAGGGCCGCAATTATTTCCACTGTAATTTTAACTGGTTTTTACGTTGGGGGGGGGGGGGGGGGGGGGGTGACTGGGTGCGTTTTGACAGGGTTGAAGGTTTTCAGATTTTGGAGGATATATTTGAATAAAAAAAGTTACTTTGGAAACTTCACCCAGGAAATATTATAGGGGAATTATTGGGTTTAAATGTTCTACCTGTGCATGCATGGTTCCTCTCCAGGTGCTCCAGCTTCTTCCCACTGAAGACATGCCGGTGATTAGATTGGCCTCAGGTGTGACTGTGCATGTGGTCGGTCCTGTGTCTCTGTCCTGTGTCTCTGTCCTGTCTCTGTCCCGTAACAGACTGGAAACCCGTCCAGGATGGACGCCGCCTCTCACCCACTGGAGATAAGCACCACCCCATAATCCTGGATCTCCGTCTAATCTTGATTTATCAGATACATAAATATATGTTTAGGAGAAGAGACGTTTGTGTTCCACTTCATCCCAGCTAGACATCCATCATCCATATCTGCTAACTTCTAGTTAGGATGTAATCTAAGCAGTCTTTCACATTTTGCTTAGGGTTTGTTAAAATGACTCCAATCTGTGTTTTATGAGGTGAGTCAGGAGAAATGCGTTCATGGATTCGAGGAAATGAGTTAATGGTCAATTATTATGTTATTAGGGCATAATGAGATGCAGCCAATACAGAGAATCAGGAAATAGTTTAAGGTAGATTGATGATAACAGCCTGGGATTTAAAAGTACATGAGAAGTGATTTAGTCCACTGGCCTTTAAGACCTAGAAGGAATTGTTGGGTCCATGAATATAGACGTCTTTAAGAAAAGAGACAAAACAACAGCTATCATGCAGGGGTTTCATAATTATATCAACAATAAATACAATGATCATCTGCTGATCTTTCCGGATGGTTCAACAGATCCAGATACAGAAGCCAGCACTGCAGCAGTCAATGTTAAATTTGCAAAGAAAACAAATTATGTGAGTTTTTATCAGAACTGTGTGCAAGATTATTGGGATTAGAATCATCAAAGGAAATCTTCTGTATTTGTTAATTCTCATGATTACTTAGAATTAAAACAGGTAATGTTAAAAAACAATCAGGACATAAAATCTTTATTATATTTAATATATTTATTAAACCTTTATTTAACCAGGAAAATCACCATTAACAATTTATTTTTCAAGTGAGACCTGACAAAATAAATACATAAAAAAACATGTTAGCTGTTAGAAGATGCTGCCGTTAATGAAGCGTCACGGAGAAGAAGAGGAGATCAGAGGCAGAGGAAGAAATGTTGATGCTGGTGACCAGGATCATTTACAGATCAATCAGCTTTGTCTCAACCTGAGAGTAAAAGTCTAGTTTGGAGGGGATGGTGGACCCTCCAGAACCAGAACCAGAACCAGAACCAGAACCAGAACCAGAACCCAGCTGGTGTTGGAAGGAGCAGAAGCTCCATCAGCATCATTCACCCACCGCACCCTGGAAGTTCCATCTTTATTATCGGTGCAGCGCTGGAGAACCTGTGGAACGTCCTGGTGGGTGACGAAGAACTGGAGAACCTGTGGAACATCCTGGTGGGTGACCAAGAACTGGAGAACCTGTGGAACATCCTGGTGGGTGACCAAGAACTGGAGAACCTGTGGAACATCCTGGTGGGTGACCAAGAACTGGAGAACCTGTGGAACATCCTGGTGGGTGACCAAGAACTGGAGAACCTGTAGAACGTCATGGAGGGTGACCAAGAACTGGAGAACCTGTGGAACATCCTGGTGGGTGACCAAGAACTGGAGAACCTGTGGAACGTCCTGGTGGGTGACCAAGAACTGGAGAACCTGTAGAACGTCATGGAGGGTGACCAAGAACTGGAGAACCTGTGGAACGTCCTGGTGGGTGACCAAGAACTGGAGAACCTGTGGAACGTCCTGGTGGGTGACCAAGAACTGGAGAACCTGTGGAACGTCCTGGTGGGTGACCAAGAACTGGAGAACCTGTGGAACGTCCTGGTGGGTGACCAAGAACTGGAGAACCTGTGGAACGTCCTGGTGGGTGACCAAGAACTGGAGAACCTGTAGAACGTCATGGAGGGTGACCAAGAACTGGAGAACCTGTGGAACATCCTGGTGGGTGACCAAGAACTGGAGAACCTGTGGAACGTCCTGGTGGGTGACCAAGAACTGGAGAACCTGTAGAACGTCATGGAGGGTGACCAAGAACTGGAGAACCTGTGGAACGTCCTGGTGGGTGACGAAGAACTGGAGAACCTGTGGAACATCCTGGTGGGTGACCAAGAACTGGAGAACCTGTGGAACATCCTGGTGGGTGACCAAGAACTGGAGAACCTGTGGAACATCCTGGTGGGTGACCAAGAACTGGAGAACCTGTAGAACGTCATGGAGGGTGACCAAGAACTGGAGAACCTGTGGAACATCCTGGTGGGTGACCAAGAACTGGAGAACCTGTGGAACGTCCTGGTGGGTGACCAAGAACTGGAGAACCTGTAGAACGTCATGGAGGGTGACCAAGAACTGGAGAACCTGTGGAACGTCCTGGTGGGTGACCAAGAACTGGAGAACCTGTGGAACGTCCTGGTGGGTGACCAAGAACTGGAGAACCTGTGGAACGTCCTGGTGGGTGACCAAGAACTGGAGAACCTGTGGAACGTCCTGGTGGGTGACCAAGAACTGGAGAACCTGTGGAACGTCCTGGTGGGTGACCAAGAACTGGAGAACCTGTAGAACGTCATGGAGGGTGACCAAGAACTGGAGAACCTGTGGAACATCCTGGTGGGTGACCAAGAACTGGAGAACCTGTGGAACGTCCTGGTGGGTGACCAAGAACTGGAGAACCTGTAGAACGTCATGGAGGGTGACCAAGAACTGGAGAACCTGTGGAACGTCCTGGTGGGTGACGAAGAACTGGAGAACCTGTGGAACGTCCTGGTGGGTGACCAAGAACTGGAGAACCTGTGGAACGTCCTGGTGGGTGACCAAGAACTGGAGAACCTGTGGAACGTCCTGGTGGGTGACGAAGAACTGGAGAACCTGTGGAACGTCCTGGTGGGTGACCAAGAACTGGAGAACCTGTAGAACGTCATGGAGGGTGACCAAGAACTGGAGAACCTGTGGAACATCCTGGTGGGTGACCAAGAACTGGAGAACCTGTGGAACATCCTGGTGGGTGACCAAGAACTGGAGAACCTGTGGAACATCCTGGTGGGTGACCAAGAACTGGAGAACCTGTAGAACGTCATGGAGGGTGACCAAGAACTGGAGAACCTGTGGAACATCCTGGTGGGTGACCAAGAACTGGAGAACCTGTGGAACGTCCTGGTGGGTGACCAAGAACTGGAGAACCTGTAGAACGTCATGGAGGGTGACCAAGAACTGGAGAACCTGTGGAACGTCCTGGTGGGTGACCAAGAACTGGAGAACCTGTGGAACGTCCTGGTGGGTGACCAAGAACTGGAGAACCTGTGGAACGTCCTGGTGGGTGACCAAGAACTGGAGAACCTGTGGAACGTCCTGGTGGGTGACCAAGAACTGGAGAACCTGTGGAACGTCCTGGTGGGTGACCAAGAACTGGAGAACCTGTAGAACGTCATGGAGGGTGACCAAGAACTGGAGAACCTGTGGAACATCCTGGTGGGTGACCAAGAACTGGAGAACCTGTGGAACGTCCTGGTGGGTGACCAAGAACTGGAGAACCTGTAGAACGTCATGGAGGGTGACCAAGAACTGGAGAACCTGTGGAACGTCCTGGTGGGTGACGAAGAACTGGAGAACCTGTGGAACATCCTGGTGGGTGACCAAGAACTGGAGAACCTGTGGAACATCCTGGTGGGTGACCAAGAACTGGAGAACCTGTGGAACATCCTGGTGGGTGACCAAGAACTGGAGAACCTGTAGAACGTCATGGAGGGTGACCAAGAACTGGAGAACCTGTGGAACATCCTGGTGGGTGACCAAGAACTGGAGAACCTGTGGAACGTCCTGGTGGGTGACCAAGAACTGGAGAACCTGTAGAACGTCATGGAGGGTGACCAAGAACTGGAGAACCTGTGGAACGTCCTGGTGGGTGACCAAGAACTGGAGAACCTGTGGAACGTCCTGGTGGGTGACCAAGAACTGGAGAACCTGTGGAACGTCCTGGTGGGTGACCAAGAACTGGAGAACCTGTGGAACGTCCTGGTGGGTGACCAAGAACTGGAGAACCTGTGGAACGTCCTGGTGGGTGACCAAGAACTGGAGAACCTGTAGAACGTCATGGAGGGTGACCAAGAACTGGAGAACCTGTGGAACATCCTGGTGGGTGACCAAGAACTGGAGAACCTGTGGAACGTCCTGGTGGGTGACCAAGAACTGGAGAACCTGTAGAACGTCATGGAGGGTGACCAAGAACTGGAGAACCTGTGGAACGTCCTGGTGGGTGACGAAGAACTGGAGAACCTGTGGAACGTCCTGGTGGGTGACCAAGAACTGGAGAACCTGTGGAACGTCCTGGTGGGTGACCAAGAACTGGAGAACCTGTGGAACGTCCTGGTGGGTGACGAAGAACTGGAGAACCTGTGGAACGTCCTGGTGGGTGACCAAGAACTGGAGAACCTGTAGAACGTCATGGAGGGTGACCAAGAACTGGAGAACCTGTGGAACATCCTGGTGGGTGACCAAGAACTGGAGAACCTGTGGAACATCCTGGTGGGTGACCAAGAACTGGAGAACCTGTAGAACGTCATGGAGGGTGACCAAGAACTGGAGAACCTGTAGAACGTCATGGAGGGTGACCAAGAACTGGAGAACCTGTGGAACGTCCTGGTGGGTGACCAAGAACTGGAGAACCTGTGGAACGTCCTGGTGGGTGACCAAGAACTGGAGAACCTGTAGAACGTCATAGTGGGTGACCAAGAACTGGAGAACCTGTAGAACGTCCTGGTGGGTGACCAAGAACTGGAGAACCTGTGGAACGTCCTGGTGGGTGACCAAGAACTGGAGAACCTGTAGAACGTCATGGAGGGTGACCAAGAACTGGAGAACCTGTGGAACATCCTGGTGGGTGACCAAGAACTGGAGAACCTGTGGAACGTCCTGGTGGGTGACCAAGAACTGGAGAACCTGTGGAACGTCCTGGTGGGTGACCAAGAACTGGAGAACCTGTGGAACGTCCTGGTGGGTGACCAAGAACTGGAGAACCTGTGGAACGTCCTGGTGGGTGACCAAGAACTGGAGAACCTGTAGAACGTCATGGAGGGTGACCAAGAACTGGAGAACCTGTGGAACATCCTGGTGGGTGACCAAGAACTGGAGAACCTGTGGAACGTCCTGGTGGGTGACCAAGAACTGGAGAACCTGTAGAACGTCATGGAGGGTGACCAAGAACTGGAGAACCTGTAGAACGTCCTGGTGGGTGACCAAGAACTGGAGAACCTGTGGAACGTCCTGGTGGGTGACCAAGAACTGGAGAACCTGTGGAACGTCCTGGTGGGTGACCAAGAACTGGAGAACCTGTGGAACATCCTGGTGGGTGACCAAGAACTGGAGAACCTGTGGAACATCCTGGTGGGTGACCAAGAACTGGAGAACCTGTGGAACGTCCTGGTGGGTGACCAAGAACTGGAGAACCTGTAGAACGTCATGGAGGGTGACCAAGAACTGGAGAACCTGTGGAACGTCCTGGTGGGTGACCAAGAACTGGAGAACCTGTGGAACGTCCTGGTGGGTGACCAAGAACTGGAGAACCTGTGGAACGTCCTGGTGGGTGACCAAGAACTGGAGAACCTGTGGAACATCCTGGTGGGTGACCAAGAACTGGAGACCTGTGGAACATCCTGGTGGGTGACCAAGAACTGGAGAACCTGTGGAACATCCTGGTGGGTGACCAAGAACTGGAGAACCTGTGGAACATCCTGGTGGGTGACCAAGAACTGGAGAACCTGTGGAACATCCTGGTGGGTGACCAAGAACTGGAGAACCTGTGGAACATCCTGGTGGGTGACCAAGAACTGGAGAACCTGTGGAACATCCTGGTGGGTGACCAAGAACTGGAGACCTGTGGAACATCCTGGTGGGTGACCAAGAACTGGAGAACCTGTGGAACATCCTGGTGGGTGACCAAGAACTGGAGAACCTGTGGAACATCCTGGTGGGTGACCAAGAACTGGAGAACCTGTGGAACATCCTGGTGGGTGACCAAGAACTGGAGAACCAGTGGAACATCCTGGTGGGTGACCAAGAACTGGAGAACCCATGAGCGAAAGCTGGAGGAAAGATCTTTGATGGTCAGACATGTAGTGAGCAGGTGAGCCACGGGGGGCGGTAATGAGACACCGAAACCACAGAAGAAGACCTGCGAGCCTCCCAGGAACTGATGACATGCGGGTGTTTCCAGTCGGACACGGACTGTGGTGCACCGCCTCCGGCTCTCAGGAACAGCAGCTGAACTTCAGGCTCGGTCCAACCCGTCCGGACCGGGCAGCATGCAGGCGGAGTTCCGGCCTCCCCGGAGGAGAACCCGGGTCTACGAGGACTACGAGGCCCCGCTGCCGCTCAGCCGGAACCCGCAGGACAGGAAGCGGTACCGGGGAGAGCTGCGGTACCGGGGAGAGCTGGTCCACCAGCAGGTCCTGGTCTGCCACCCAGACCACATCCAGAGCATCCACAACCAGGTTGGTCCCGGTCCGGTAGAACCAGGTTCTGTTAAAGGTAGAACCTGTTCTGAGTCGGTCCAGATGGTCTGAGTTGGTCCAGATGGTCTGAGTTGGTCCAGGTCCGGTAGAACCAGGTTCTGTTAAAGCCGTGCAGAGACCGTTGGGGGGTCAGGTGCTCAGAGATGAAAGAGGGCACATGGGGCACGGATTTAAAACATGATTCAGAAACATAACTTGTTATACAACCTGCTGAAATGTACCAACCCATAATATAAAGAATGTAACATGGAATCTAGGCGTAGGTTTGATTAGAACTTTAGGAACACTATTGGCCCAAAGCATCATTGTTCCTATGCAATATGCATGCTCCTATTTCTTTATGCTTGATTTGAGCATCAGGACACGTTCTGCCTGTCTAAAAAGAAAAGGCAGCATTATTTGCTACATTTATACTAATTTTATAACCACGACATTCACTAGATCATTTTTGTTAATATTTAAAGCATCACTGGATCTGATGAACGTTGAATTGGGACTTTTTCCCACTTTGAAAAAGTTTGTATTTGAACTAACAGCAACAGAGAAAGACGGTAAATATGTGCCTATTAAACCAAATATAGTTAATATATGTCTGTTGTCTAGATTTATCCTGTATTTTCTTTTGAAGATATAGAAATGTGCAGAGATAAACCCCACCCTTATTCTTTTTATCTAAGATACCCTGCATCATAAAACAGCAAAATTATACATTCAAGGGACTGAAAATAATTTATTGTATTTACTTTGCACTGGAAGTGTAACTGACACTGACAGCATTTCAAATATTAAATTCAAACTTCAACAAATGTACAACTGGGCTATAGTTACTCTCTTTAGCCCATTTCATGTAATTTATCTTAACATTCCAAACACATTTCTTACATCTTATATCTAAAGTGTAGATAACAGCTTCTCCTTACCTACATCCTCTCAGACAACTAATTATTTCCCTAACAATAGTGAGTTGTTAATGTTTAAATGTGCAGTAAATATTAATACATAAGCAGCATGGAGGACCCAATACTGTACTTTGAGTAAGATTAGTGACACCAAGACTGAATTGTTACATGAGTGGTTGTCCATTTCATGATTCAAATGAGAACATATTCATATACTAGTGGTATAAACTAGTAAGACTATTAAACAACAGCAGATTAAACTTTAAGATATGTAAAGGCCTATTATTATGTGAAATCCCAATTAGTCTAAAGAAAATATAGCAGTTGTTTAGGCGGCATCTAGTGTTCTTATACTGTATATTATGTAATTAACACCTGTTATTTATACCTGAACTGCCTCAAAGGGTCGTCAATCAATGAAAGTAATAATAACAATGAAATATTGGTAAAGGGAAACCCTCACCTTTTCTTTTTCAGGCAGCTGTGGCTAAGAATCTGAATTTTTAATATCCTACAGTCTTTGTTTTTCCATCTTTCCAGCAGTCTTCAGAACTCCTGCCTGCCGCAGAATATTTAGTTTTATAAAAGAGATTAGGTTTCTGTTGATAAATGCTATTGCTATAGCATCTATATAAATAGCATCTTTAGCATAAATGCTATAGATGCTATTTTGACATTCTAACGTAGGTTACTTATATTTCTCAAGTTCCACAAATCAAAACTCTCTCCTGCTTCTTTAAAGAACTGCACTCAGCAGCTTTCACCTATTTTAGTGCAGATAATAATTAGTTTCTTAACTGGGACTAGTTTCGTAGCCTAGTATTAATTGTGGTAACAGCAGTATCCCAGTATGAATCAAAACTTAAATCTCGCGCTCCAAGCACACAGGCACACGCACTACAAATCAGCCAATCAAAAAGAGGGAAGGCGGAATTTAAGGCAGTACAACCAATGAGAGCGCAGTTTAAAAAAAATTATAGAGCAGAGTCACATGTGCTGCTGATTTAAAGGGGCAGACAGACAGCGGCAGCAGAGCTGCGAGAGGAGAAGGGCAGAGTCCCTGCTGTTCTGGACATCAGGTTCTCCTTTAGTCAGCAGAACTGTGAGGAAAAGTTCTTGTCGGCAGCATCCTGCAGAACTTTGGACCTTCTCTCTCCAGAACATCTCACCTCGTCAGATCTTTGGCTGGCCGGATTCCTCCGGGTCGGGTCACGATGCATAACCATGTCTCCGGGTCGGTGCGCGGTACCAACAGAACCTCCTTTGCTCCATAACTGAGAACGTTTCGTTGTAATGAGTCCAAAGGGAAACGATGGTTCTAAGATAAAACTGGCTTTTCCCTGAGTAGCGTCTCACAGGCTGCGTCGTTTCAGGGTTACTTCGGAAAAGGCGTTCTGTCTAGAGCCCGACCGAACCACAGCGTCTCTGACCAATGGGAGCGTGAGTTTACACCTGCATGATGACATCATCTCCAGTCCCGTCTGCTGTGTCTTCACCTGACTCCTGTTTCTGTTACAGAACACAAAGGTCTGCTTCTACCTGTTGTCTCTCAGTCCAGGTAAGTGACATCACATCCTGTCTGCTTACACTGTGACATCACATCTCACCTGTGGTGATGACGTCATGTCTGACCCTCACAGGTATGTGGAGCTGCTCAGGTGGGCGGAGGCGGCTCTCTCTTCTCAGGGATTGGATGAAGAAGCCGTCAGTCAGACGCTGCTCGCCCTGAGTGAGACTGTGGAGGTGGAGGAGGGCGGAGGAGGGGGGGAGGAGTCTGTAGGGAGGGGGGAGGGCGGAGGAGGGGGGGTGGAGGGTGGAGGAGGGGGGGTGGAGGCTGATGGGAGGGAGGAGGGCGGAGGAGGGGGGGAGGAGTCTGTAGGGAGGGGGGAGGGCGGAGGAGGGGGGGTGGAGTCTGTAGGGAGGGGGGAGGGCGGAGGAGGGGGGGTAGAGGGTGGAGGAGGCGGGGTGGAGGAGGCGAACGGGCTGAAAGGTGGGGAGCCAGGGGGCGGAGCCAGAGTCCAAGTGAAGAGGCTGTGGGCGGAGCCTGCAGCAGAGCCAGAGGTTAAGAGAAGCTGCAGGTAGGTGGATCAGAACCCAGGTAGGTGGATCAGAACCCAGGTAGGCTGGTTCTGATGAGGCCGCTCACTGAACCCTTTTCTACTCTCAGGTCCGCTCCACAGAACCTTGATCCCTGCTCAGAACCGGACTCGGACTCCAGCTCAGACTCGGACTCTGATCCAGGTTCTGGTCTTCGTGTTCCGGGCCCTGGCTATGTTCTGGTGGAATCTGAGTCCCAGGTGGGTGCTCACCTGAAACACCTGCTGCTGTCTCCTGGCTCTTCTTATTCATTAGCTCTTGTTTCCTTGGTTACAGGAAGGGGGCGGAGTCAGGGAGGTGAGGCGGAGTCCTCTGGCTCTTACAGAATACCTGCAGCTCAGCCTGGAGGAGGTAACACACCTGAGTCTGAGTTAATCCCACCTGGCTGTCTGCCCACCTGGCTGTCTGCTTACCTGTCTGCTCACCTGTCTGACCTACAGGCCTTCTTCCTGGTCTACAGCCTGGGCGTCCTGTCTGTGTACCTGCAGCAGGTGAGCGTCTCTCACCTGGTCGTCTAACGTCCAGTGAGTTGTCATCATCTCTGTCTGTGCTGTCCTCTGATTGGCCAGGAGCCCCTGTCGGTCATCGAGCTGTGGAGGAAGTTCCGGTCGCTCCGTCCCGACTTCGTCAGCTCGTACGCCGCATACCATCACTTTCGCAGCAGGGGGTGGGTCCCTAAAGGAGGAGGCGGGGCCAAGTACGGCGTGGATCTCAGTAAGACAGACCGAGTAGACGTTGACCTGTCAGTCAGTGTGCAGGGTGTCACAGACCCGGCATGTAACCAGAACCGAGCAGAGTTCTGCCGGGCTTTGGGCTCATCAGGTGCTCTTTGTCTCTGCTTGGGTTTTCAGTGCTCTACAGGAAGGGACCGCCTTTCTACCACGCCAGGTAACAGCCACACACCTGCCCCCGTCTCCAGGTGCTCTCTCTGCTTCCAGGTTAGGTCTACAGGAACACAGACAGGAAATGACATCATTCTGTTCACGCAAAACATTTTACCTGTGCGGCGTCTGATAGCTGTTATGTACCGGCGCTGCAGTGTGAGGAACTAGTTCTTTAGTTAACATTTAGTTCTTTAGTTAACCTTTAGTTCTTTAGTTAACCTTTAGTTCTTTAGTTAACCTTTAGTTCTTTAGTTAACCTTTAGTTCTTTAGTTAACATTTAGTTCTTTAGTTAACCTTTAGTACTTTAGTTAACATTTAGTTCTTTAGTTAACATTTAGTTCTTTAGTTAACCTTTGGTTCTTTAGTTAACCTTTAGTTAACATTTAGTTCTTTAGTTAACATTTAGTTCTTTAGTTAACCTTTAGTTCTTTAATTAACATTTAGTTCTTTAGTTAACATTTAGTTCTTTAATTAACATTTAGTTATTTAGTTAACCTTTAGTTCTTTAGTTAACCTTTTAGTTCTTTAGTTAATATTTAGTTCTTTAGTTAACATTTAGTTCTTTAGTTAACCTTTAGTTCTTTAGTTAATATTTAGTTCTTTAGTTAATATTTAGTTCTTTAGTTAACCTTTAGTTCTTTAATTAACATTTAGTTCTTTAGTTAACATTTAGTTCTTTAATTAACATTTAGTTATTTAGTTAACCTTTAGTTCTTTAGTTAACCTTTAGTACTTTAGTTAACATTTAGTTCTTTAGTTAACCTTTGGTTCTTTAGTTAACCTTTAGTTAACATTTAGTTCTTTAGTTAACATTTAGTTCTTTAGTTAACCTTTAGTTCTTTAGTTAACCTTTAGTTCTTTAGTTAATATTTAGTTCTTTAGTTAATATTTAGTTCTTTAGTTAACCTTTTAGTTCTTTAGTTAACATTTAGTTCTTTAGTTAACCTTTAGTTCTTTAGTTAATATTTAGTTCTTTAGTTAATATTTAGTTCTTTAGTTAACCTTTTAGTTCTTTAGTTAATATTTAGTTCTTTAGTTAACATTTAGTTCTTTAGTTAACCTTTAGTTCTTTATTTAACCTGTAGTTCTTTAGTTAACATTTAGTTCTTTAGTTAATATTTAGTTCTTTAGTTAACCTGTAGTTCTTTAGTTAATATTTAGTTCTTTAGTTAACCTTTTAGTTCTTTAGTTAATATTTAGTTCTTTAGTTAACCTTTAGTACTTTAGTTAACATTTAGTTCTTTAGTTAACCTTTAGTTCTTTAGTTAACCTTTAGTTCTTTAGTTAACATTTAGTTCTTTAGTTAACCTTTAGTACTTTAGTTAACATTTAGTTCTTTAGTTAACATTTAGTTCTTTAGTTAACCTTTGGTTCTTTAGTTAACCTTTAGTTAACATTTAGTTCTTTAGTTAACATTTAGTTCTTTAGTTAACCTTTAGTTCTTTAATTAACATTTAGTTCTTTAGTTAACATTTAGTTCTTTAATTAACATTTAGTTATTTAGTTAACCTTTAGTTCTTTAGTTAACCTTTTAGTTCTTTAGTTAATATTTAGTTCTTTAGTTAACATTTAGTTCTTTAGTTAACCTTTAGTTCTTTAGTTAATATTTAGTTCTTTAGTTAATATTTAGTTCTTTAGTTAACCTTTAGTTCTTTAATTAACATTTAGTTCTTTAGTTAACATTTAGTTCTTTAATTAACATTTAGTTATTTAGTTAACCTTTAGTTCTTTAGTTAACCTTTAGTTCTTTAGTTAATATTTAGTTCTTTAGTTAACCTTTTAGTTCTTTAGTTAATATTTAGTACTTTAGTTAACATTTAGTTCTTTAGTTAACATTTAGTTCTTTAGTTAACCTTTGGTTCTTTAGTTAACCTTTAGTTAACATTTAGTTCTTTAGTTAACATTTAGTTCTTTAGTTAACCTTTAGTTCTTTAATTAACATTTAGTTCTTTAGTTAACATTTAGTTCTTTAATTAACATTTAGTTATTTAGTTAACCTTTAGTTCTTTAGTTAACCTTTTAGTTCTTTAGTTAATATTTAGTTCTTTAGTTAACATTTAGTTCTTTAGTTAACCTTTAGTTCTTTAGTTAATATTTAGTTCTTTAGTTAATATTTAGTTCTTTAGTTAACCTTTAGTTCTTTAATTAACATTTAGTTCTTTAGTTAACATTTAGTTCTTTAATTAACATTTAGTTATTTAGTTAACCTTTAGTTCTTTAGTTAATATTTAGTTCTTTAGTTAACCTTTTAGTTCTTTAGTTAATATTTAGTTCTTTAGTTAACATTTAGTTCTTTAGTTAACCTTTAGTTCTTTAGTTAATATTTAGTTCTTTAGTTAATATTTAGTTCTTTAGTTAACCTTTTAGTTCTTTAGTTAATATTTAGTTCTTTAGTTAACATTTAGTTCTTTAGTTAACCTTTAGTTCTTTATTTAACCTGTAGTTCTTTAGTTAACATTTAGTTCTTTAGTTAATATTTAGTTCTTTAGTTAACCTGTAGTTCTTTAGTTAATATTTAGTTCTTTAGTTAACCTTTTAGTTCTTTAGTTAATATTTAGTTCTTTAGTTAACATTTAGTTCTTTAGTTAACCTTTAGTTCTTTAGTTAACCTGTAGTTCTTTAGTTAATATTTAGTTATTTAGTTAACCTTTAGTTCTTTAGTTAACCTTTAGTTCTTTAGTTAACATTTAGTTCTTTAGTTAACCTTTAGTTCTTTAGTTAACCTGTAGTTCTTTAGTTAATATTTAGTTCTTTAGTTAACCTGTAGTTCTTTAGTTAACCTGTAGTTCTTTAGTTAACCTTTAGTTGTCGTTTAGTCTGGGTCAGGGTCTTCACCTTACAGTAACTCAGTAACTCTGGCTCTGAGGATCTCCTAAGGAAGGTCCTCCTAAGGAAGGTCCTCCAACCTTCGTCTCTGCCTGCAACATCTGGGTGACCCAGCTGCTCTTCTCAGATTGGCCCTGTCCTCTTCCCGTAGTTACTCGGTGGTGGTGGAGCGGACTGCTGAGACGCTGGGGGCGCCGGCCCTGCGTCCGTTTTCCTGGCGCTCTTTGGCGGCTCTCAGCAGAATCACAGGCAGCGTCTCTAAGGTAGCGGCTCCTTCTGCTGTTGCTGTCTGACGCCGCTGTTCGCCTTGCTTGATGATGCGTCCTGATTGGTTCTTAGGAGCTGATGCTGTGCTACATCATCTACCCAGCCGACCTGTCAGAGGAGGACCTGCATTCACCTGCGTGCCTGAGCAGACTGAAGCTTCAGGTAAAACACAGGCCTCATCATGGCAGCAGACTAACAGACTACCTGTGAAGTAAACGTTAAGTTAGCCGTGGCGTAGCGCCGCCCTGCTGGCAGAGAAGATGCCGACGTCCTGCAGCAGCTTCAGATTCACATGTTCAGGTGTGAAGGTGGAGACCACAGGGCTGTGGGCTCCTCACCTGTGTTAAAAATGCTGTAGCTGCTCACAAGTTTCTGCAGTCTTTTTGTTTAACCTGCTGAATTAAAGCTGAACATCTGCACTTCATCTGAGTTGTTTCATTTAAAATTAAAAATTAAAAACGTTGTCTGGATCTTTATGGACCTGATTGTAGCTGAAGACAAGTAGAAGTTTTTAAATCTGTTAGGGCCAGCCTGTGTCCAGGATGTGTGGGGTCTGACATTAGCTAGCTGACCCCAGACCTGCTCAGGTCCAGGATTGAGGTTGATGTCAGCGAGCGTCGGCTGATTTCTGTAAAAAGTGATCATCATCGTGTTGACCTGCAGGAAGCTTCCTGTTTGCACACAGATCCATCAGTTGACTGACGGATGCATGGAGGTCCATAATGTTTTGTGTCTCAACAGGAAGTGATCGTCAGCAGGTGGGTTTCCTCCAGGGAGCGAGCAGAGCAGGATGACATCTGATTGGCTGACAGCAGCAGCGGTTCAGGGATGAAGGTGTGCCTCTGAGGACAGCAGAGGAGCTGCGTCACCTACAGGTGATGATGATGGTGATGATGATGATGATCCAGCAGAGGCCAGCATCGCAGCTCTGAAGGAAAACCTGATGATCACGTCATGGCAGCTGAGACAAACTCTGCAGGTGCTTCTGTCTGATGTGCAGGACCAGAGAACCGTGGACCCAAGCAGAACCCTAATACGGTCGGTTCTCACAGAACCTGTGTCCAGGACAGGAAATCAGCTGTTTGTCAAGTAAAACTTCTGTTTCCTCCATAAACCCGTGGATGCCTCCGCCATGCTGCGGTTAGTAAAGGTGGTTACCGCTGATATTTCACCACATGGCTGTTAAATGTTATTTAGTTGTTCAACATGTCACATCTGAAATAAATGAAACATTCAGCTTCAGTTTGGGTCTGGTTTATTACTCCTGAGGTATTAACAACCAGAAGTCCAGCAGTAAAACGGAACTTTAAAACTGCTGACGTTGTTCTTCCATCAGAACCTGATCAGAACCACAGAGAAGATCTTAAGAACTGAGCCTGTTAATGTCATCCAGCCCCAATAAGATTCTTCTCATGTCAGGGACTGGATTCTGATTTAAACGCTGTTTTGATCTCGTATCGTGGAAGTCTCGCGATAACTCCCGTGGTTGCCATTTAAAGCAGCAGTAGCGAGGCGCGAACCCCGGACGGAGGAACCGTTATCGGACAGAGGAGAGACGGTCAGCCGCTCAGAGCCCACCGAGCTGCCCCGGACCCAGGTAAACCGCCACCGGCTGCCGCTCAGAGCCGCCGTCCGGCCGCGGGAGGACCGCCGGGAGCGGAGCCATCGCGGAGGCCCGTCTCTCTTTTTGTTAGCCGCTAGCTGCTGCTAGCTGCGGAGCTCTGCAGCTGCTGATCCGTCTGAGCATGCGCACTGGCCGCAGAGAGCCACAGCGGCTGCTAGCGGCTAGCTGCTAGCAGAACATCACGGTGGCTTCCAGACCCGGGTCCGGACTTCTGGGCTGGTCCGGGTCCTGAACCCTGGGACGGGGATGAACCCAAAACCCGGTTAACGGGCTGTAGAACAGCCGGTAACGGTTCCGGTGGCTCATATCCGCCCCCTGGGTCCTGTTGGGTCCCGGTTTCCCAAGCAGAAACCAGGCTGTCACCTCCTTCCCTGAGCCGGACTCCCAGCTGGACTCCCAGCTGGACTCCCAGCAGAACCCCGCTCCTTCGGACCAGACTGAAGGAGGTTCTGGTTGTAGTCGCTGCTGGAAAACAAACCTTTACTAAAAACTGATGCTGGTCATTTACTGCTGGTTCTTCAGGGTTAGGGTCGCTGCTGACATGGTTCTGGTTATTCATTGGTTCCGACCTGGATGCAGACTTCAGGGTTCTGCTGGTTCTGCTGGATCCGACCGGATCTCTAACGCTGGTGCAGATGGAGAATCTGAACCGAGCTGTGGCCGTTTGGTTCAGTCCTGATCCATCTAAATAATCCAGGAAGAAAACGGTCCAGTAGCTCTTCTGGACCGGTTCCTCTTTGTTGGACCGGTTCCAGGTGAGCTAGTGGATCAACCAGTTTAACGCAGACGGTCCACATGTAAAAGAGGACCATCGGCCCATCGTTAGCGCTGACGGCCTCCGATCACTAACGACCGTGTTTGTGATGATTCACTAAAGTTATTAAATTGATCTGTGAAGAGTCGTATCACCTGTCCACGTCTCACCTGTCCACGCCTCACCTGTCCATGCCTCACCTGTTCTCGTCTCACCTGTCCACGCCTCACCTGTGGACTCAGCTGACTGACGGGGTGAACTAAGATCTGTGTCTCTGTGTGGCAGCATGATGGCCGATGACCTGGACATCGAGGCGATGCTGGAGGCTCCGTACAGGAAGGTGAGACTCACCTGAACACACCTCAGGTCCTCTGGTGTTAACCTCTGCAGACGTGGTTCTGGTTCTGGTTCTGGTACCACAGAGTGAGTGTTATTAACAGCCCATGTCCTCTGTCTGTCAGGAGGACAGCAAGAACCAGAGCCCCGAGGGACAGGAGGACCGCAGCAAGAGGTAACAGCACCACCTGTGGGTCCACATGTCGCTCAGCAGAACCGAACCAGAACTTTCCCTCAGACCTCGGCAGGTTGTCTGGTGTTGCCTGAATTATAGAAGTTATACTTAAAGCGGTTTAGTGTGAGCGGAGTCGGGTCCAGTCAGAACCGGGCCTTTAGCTGTGAGTGTGAAGCTGGAGGAGAAATCCAGGTAGATTCCAGAACTCTGTCAGGTTCTGCTGAGCTGCTGCCCTAAATCCAGTCAGAACCACACAGTCCGGTAAAGCAGAGGTTCTGACTAAGTCCTGCACGCCGTGATGTCAGAGATCCCCCCGATCTGATTGGCTGCCACCCGTCTGACAGGAAGAAGCGCAGCCGCAGCAGAGACAGGAAGCGCAGCCGCAGTCGGGAAAAGAAGCGCAGCCGCAGCCGAGATCGCAAACGCAGCCGGGAGCGGCGCCGGAGTCGCAGCCGGGAGCGCAGACGCAGCCGCAGCCGGGAGCGGGCCGGGCGCTACAAGGACCACCAGAAGCAGTGAGTAGGTGGGGGGGTAAAGACTACTTCCTGTGATGTCATTTCCTGGTTCAGCAGGAAGGGGAGCAGCGCTCCTGCTGGGAGGAGAACAGAACCAGAGAACCTCACAGAACCTCAATGGGTTCATCAGCAGGAACCTGACCGTGTGTTCTGTGTTCTAGTCGCAGGCGATCCAGGAGCAAGAGTCCAATCAGGAAGGAGAAGAGCCCCGTCAGGTGAGCCCCGTCAGGTGAGGCGCGTGCCGGTGTAGGTACCAGATTGACTCGGGTCCTGCCCCTTCTGATGACGTCACTATACATAGTTGGTTTAACGTTTGCTCAATTGCGCAAAATATTGAAATTGGTCTGGACAACTTACTAAAGTAATTATAGCGGGGTGTAGGTTTTATTCGAGAAAGGGATTGCGTTTGTAAACGGACAATTTTACGAAGAAAATCGCCATTGTCCATGCGCCTCCCGATGACGTCACCTTATGGCAACGCCACGCAAACAAACTACATAGAGCCCGCGGTCTGCATTTGTAACAAATCAATTTTGTTAAGTTAATTTAGTGGTTTCTTTTTTCTCAAAAGCTTGAACAATGTACCAAATACCACAATAAAAAAATAATCAAATTCATCACAATCTCATCTGGAATAATAAAAAAAACGTGATCAGAAAGAACAACATCAGTACAAAAAGGAGGAATGAACGTTTTGATTTTAAAGTGATGAATGCCGTGATAAAATTTAATTTGGCTGCTGACTTTTATTAAAAATGAAATGAGTTTATGGTTTAGTTTCCCTTCACAACTTAAAAAAATTGGAGGAATGAAATCTCTCTAAGGTTGTAACTTTGATCCTGCAAAATTACATTGCAAAATGATGTTAAAAGTTTGCATGCCTTGACTAATTTACGGGAAAATAAATAACCATAAATTAACAAAATAAAATTGATTTGTAAATGGAGACTGCGGGCGCAATGTAGTGTGTTTAAGATGAGTTGCCACATGTTGACGTCTTCGAGAAGCGCAGACCCCGCCCCGAGTCGATCTGGCAGCCCGAGACGATCTGGTACCTACACCGGCCGTGTCTCCTCGTCCTGGGCGGTTCTGACCCGCTGCTCCGTCCTCTGCAGGCTGCCGCTGGACAACCTGACCCCAGAGGAGCGGGACGCACGCACCGTCTTCTGCATGCAGCTGGCGGCACGCATACGCCCGCGGGACCTGGAGGAGTTCTTCTCTGCTGTGGGAAAGGTACGCCGCTGGACAGGAAACGCATCACCGCTGACTTCCTGCTGACTTCCTGCTGACTTCCTGCTGGACTCAGACCTTCAGAGTCTGAGCTGTGGGCGGTCCTCCTGCTCCTCGCTGAGCCTCAGAGGTCTGGCTGCTGCTCCACATCGTCTCCACCCTGAGCCTCCTGTGGAGAACAGGAAGCGCCGGATGGGAGGAGAGCTGAGGTGGAGGAGAGCACAGGTGGAGGAGAGCACAGGTGGAGGAGAGCTGAGGTGGAGGAGAGCTGAGGTGGGAGGAGAGATCAGGTGGAGGAGAGCTCAGGTGGGAGGAGAGATCAGGTGGAGGAGAGATCAGGTGGAGGAGAGCTGAGGTGGAGGAGAGCACAGGTGGAGGAGAGCACAGGTGGAGGAGAGCACAGGTGGAGGAGAGCTGAGGTGGAGGAGAGTTCAGGTGGAGGAGAGTTCAGGTGGAGGAGAGCACAGGTGGAGGAGAGCTCAGGTGGAGGAGAGCTCAGGTGGAGGAGAGATCAGGTGGAGGAGAGCTCAGGTGGGAGGAGAGATCAGGTGGAGGAGAGATCAGGTGGAGGAGAGCTGAGGTGGAGGAGAGCACAGGTGGAGGAGAGCACAGGTGGAGGAGAGCACAGGTGGAGGAGAGCTGAGGTGGAGGAGAGTTCAGGTGGAGGAGAGTTCAGGTGGAGGAGAGCACAGGTGGAGGAGAGCACAGGTGGAGGCGTGGCCTGAAAGGAGCGATCAGCCCGTCTGAAGGTGCTGGTCGGTGTCATATTCTCCGCCTGCAGTCGTTCTCTGACCTCCTCGTCTGTCGGGGTCCGGTTGAGCCCGCCGTGGTCAGCATGGAGTCATGGAGGATGTCTGTGTCGGGGGCGGAGTCTCACCTTCCTCTTCCTCTTCCTCGCCACAGGTGCGGGACGTGAGGATGATCTCGGACAGGAACTCGCGCAGGTCAAAGGGCATCGCCTACATCGAGTTTGTGGAGGCCAGCTCGGTTCCTCTGGCCATCGGCCTGACGGGGCAAAGGCTGCTGGGAGTTCCCATCATCGTGCAGGCCTCCCAGGTACGCAGGTGTGTGTAAGCTGCTGTGAGTGGCGCGGCAGGTGAGCTGATGTGTGACGTGTGCAGGCAGAGAAGAACCGCGCGGCTGCTGCAGCTGCAGCCAACAACCTTCAGAAGGGAACGTTTGGACCCATGAGGCTGTACGTGGGCTCTCTGCACTTCAACATCACCGAGGAGATGCTGCGAGGGATCTTTGAACCCTTTGGACGGGTGGGCCGCGCACACGCAGGTGCTGATGAAGCCTCCGCCCAGGTGTGCTGGTTCTGACGGCTGCTTTCTGTTGGTCAGATTGAGAACATCCAGCTGATGATGGACAACGAGACGGGCCGCTCCAAAGGCTACGGCTTCATCACTGTGAGTTCATGCTCCCGCTCACCTGTCCTCAGGTGACCAGCAGGTGTGTCACTCTCTGCCGTCAGTTTGCAGACGCAGAGTGTGCGAAGAAGGCGCTGGAGCAGCTGAACGGCTTTGAGCTGGCGGGCCGGCCCATGAAGGTGGGTCATGTGACCGAGCGCACCGACGCCTCCGCCGCTTCGTCCTACCTGGACAACGACGAGCTAGAACGGTCAGGGGTGGACCTGGGAACCACCGGGAGGCTGCAGCTGATGGCCCGGCTGGCTGAAGGTGAGGCCGCACCTGTTCACACCTGCTGTAGGTCTGACATCACCTGAAAGACTCACCTGTGTGTCCGTACAGGTACGGGTCTGCAGATCCCTCCTGCTGCTCAGCAGGCTCTGCAGATGAGCGGAGCTATTGCTATCGGAGCCCTGGCTGCTGTGTCAGGTAAGATGCTGCACCTGAGGTGGACAGGTGTGCTGCCTGCAGCTGGTCCACACACGCTCAGGTCAGCCAGGTGGGTCAGGTCTGCAGTTACTCAGGTGTGGGTCTG
Organism: Fundulus heteroclitus; assembly: GCF_011125445.2. Classification (NCBI taxonomy): domain Eukaryota; kingdom Metazoa; phylum Chordata; class Actinopteri; order Cyprinodontiformes; family Fundulidae; genus Fundulus; species Fundulus heteroclitus. The sequence continues at coordinate 776,477 of NC_046380.1, read as the reverse complement.
GCGCCATGACAACCTGCTGAATATCTTTTATAAACTCAGTGCAATAAATCATATTATTGAGAACTGATCTAATGGCATAATAAGGTAAATATGTCCTCTGGACTAATTAAGCTTTGCCGTCATGTTGGTTTAAATAAAAAACTTAAACCCTGCAGCGGTTCTGCTCGGCTCTTCATCTCTTTCCGTTTCTCTGGTTTCACTTTGAGCTTACCTGACACCTTTCTGCTGCACCTCTGTCTGACAGAGGCTTTTATGTTATGTGATTAAAGTTTATCCTGCTATGAGTTGTTTATGGCCACAGGCCTAGTGGGGTGTCTGCGGGCGCTCTGAGGCGTTTACCTGTAAAGGTGTTTAACCTGTAAAGGTGTTTAACCTGTAAAGGTGTTTAACCTGTAAAGACGTTTAACCTGTAAAGACGTTTAACCTGTAAAGACGTTTAACCTGTAAAGACGTTTAACCTGTAAAGACGTTTACCTGTAAAGGCGTTTAACCTGTAAAGACGTTAACCTGTAAAGGTTTTTAACCTGTAAAGGTTTTTAACCTGTAAAGGTTTTTAACCTGTAAAGGTGTTTTACCTGTAAAGACGTTTAACCTGTAAAGACGTTTAACCTGTAAAGACGTTTTACCTGTAAAGGTTTTTAACCTGTAAAGACGTTTAACCTGTAAAGGTGTTTTACCTGTAAAGACGTTTAACCTGTAAAGACGTTTAACCTGTAAAGACGTTTTACCTGTAAAGGTGTTTAACCTGTAAAGGTGTTTAACCTGTAAAGACGTTTAACCTGTAAAGACGTTTACCTGTAAAGACGTTTACCTGTAAAGGCGTTTAACCTGTAAAGACGTTAACCTGTAAAGGTTTTTAACCTGTAAAGGTTTTTAACCTGTAAAGGTGTTTTACCTGTAAAGGTGTTTAACCTGTAAAGACGTTTAACCTGTAAAGACGTTTAACCTGTAAAGACGTTTAACCTGTAAAGACGTTTTACCTGTAAAGGTTTTTAACCTGTAAAGACGTTTAACCTGTAAAGGTGTTTTACCTGTAAAGACGTTTAACCTGTAAAGACGTTTAACCTGTAAAGACGTTTTACCTGTAAAGGTTTTTAACCTGTAAAGATGTTTAACCTGTAAAGGTGTTTTACCTGTAAAGACGTTTTACCTGTAAAGGTTTTTAACCTGTAAAGACGTTTAACCTGTAAAGGTGTTTTACCTGTAAAGGTTTTTAACCTGTAAAGGCGTTTTACCTGTAAAGGCGTTTTACCTGTAAAGACGTTTAACCTGTAAAGGTGTTTTACCTGTAAAGGCGTTTTACCTGTAAAGACGTTTAACCTGTAAAGGTGTTTTACCTGTAAAGGTTTTTAACCTGTAAAGGCGTTTTACCTGTAAAGGCGTTTTACCTGTAAAGACGTTTAACCTGTAAAGGTGTTTTACCTGTAAAGGTCTTTAACCTGTAAAGACGTTTAACCTGTAAAGACGTTTAACCTGTAAAGACGTTTAACCTGTAAAGACGTTTAACCTGTAAAGGTGTTTTACCTGTAAAGGTCTTTAACCTGTAAAGGCGTTTAACCTGTAAAGACGTTTAACCTGTAAAGGTGTTTTACCTGTAAAGGTGTTTTACCTGTAAAGGTGTTTTACCTGTAAAGGCGTTTTACCTGTAAAGGCGTTTTACCTGTAAAGGTCTTTAACCTGTAAAGACGTTTAACCTGTAAAGACGTTTAACCTGTAAAGACGTTTAACCTGTAAAGGTGTTTTACCTGTAAAGGTGTTTTACCTGTAAAGGTCTTTAACCTGTAAAGGCGTTTAACCTGTAAAGACGTTTAACCTGTAAAGGCGTTTTACCTGTAAAGGCATTTTACCTGTAAAGGCGTTAACCTGTAAAGGTTTTTAACCTGTAAAGGCGTTTAACCTGTAAAGGTGTTTTACCTGTAAAGGCGGTAACCTGTAAAGGCGTTTAACCTGTAAAGGTCTTTAACCTGTAAAGGCGTTTAACCTGTAAAGGTCTTTAACCTGTAAAGGCGTTTAACCTGTAAAGGTCTTTAACCTGTAAAGGTCTTTAACCTGTAAAGGTGTTTACCTGTAAAGGTGTTTTACCTGTAAAGGTGTTTTACCTGTAAAGGCGTTTAACCTGTAAAGGAGTTTAACCTGTAAAGGAGTTTAACCTGTAAAGGCGTTAACCTGTAAAGGTGTTTACCTGTAAAGGTGTTTACCTGTAAAGACGTTTAACCTGTAAAGACGTTTAACCTGTAAAGGCGTTAACCTGTAAAGGCGTTAACCTGTAAAGGTGTTTACCTGTAAAGGCGTTTTACCTGTAAAGGCGTTTAACCTGTAAAGGCGTTAACCTGTAAAGGCGTTAACCTGTAAAGGTGTTTACCTGTAAAGGTGTTTTACCTGTAAAGGCGTTTAACCTGTAAAGGTCTTTAACCTGTAAAGGTCTTTAACCTGTAAAGGCGTTAACCTGTAAAGGTTTTTAACCTGTAAAGGCGTTTAACCTGTAAAGGCGTTTAACCTGTAAAGGTCTTTAACCTGTAAAGGCGTTTAACCTGTAAAGGTCTTTAACCTGTAAAGGCGGTAACCTGTAAAGGCGTTTAACCTGTAAAGGTCTTTAACCTGTAAAGGCGTTTAACCTGTAAAGGTCTTTAACCTGTAAAGGAGTTTAACCTGTAAAGGCGTTAACCTGTAAAGGTGTTTACCTGTAAAGACGTTTAACCTGTAAAGGCGTTAACCTGTAAAGGCGTTAACCTGTAAAGGTGTTTACCTGTAAAGGCGTTTTACCTGTAAAGGCGTTTAACCTGTAAAGGCGTTAACCTGTAAAGGTGTTTACCTGTAAAGGTGTTTTACCTGTAAAGGCGTTTAACCTGTAAAGGTCTTTAACCTGTAAAGGCGTTAACCTGTAAAGGCGTTTAACCTGTAAAGGCGTTTAACCTGTAAAGGTCTTTAACCTGTAAAGGCGTTTAACCTGTAAAGGTCTTTAACCTGTAAAGGCGTTTAACCTGTAAAGACGTTTAACCTGTAAAGACGTTTAACCTGTAAAGATCTTTAACCTGTAAAGGTCTTTAACCTGTAAAGGTCTTTAACCTGTAAAGGCGTTTAACCTGTAAAGACGTTTAACCTGTAAAGGCGTTAACCTGTAAAGGCGGTTAACCTGTAAAGGTGTTTATCTGTAAAGGTGTTTTACCTGTAAAGACGTTTAACCTGTAAAGGTCTTTAACCAGTAAAGACGTTTAACCTGTAAAGACGTTTAACCTGTAAAGACGTTTAACCTGTAAAGACGTTTAACCTGTAAAGACGTTTAACCTGTAAAGACGTTTAACCTGTAAAGACGTTTAACCTGTAAAGGTGTTTTACCTGTAAAGGTCTTTAACCTGTAAAGACGTTTAACTTGTAAAGGCGTTTTACCTGTAAAGGCGTTTTACCTGTAAAGGCGTTTTACCTGTAAAGGCGTTTTACCTGTAAAGGCGTTTTACCTGTAAAGGCGTTAACCTGTAAAGGTTTTTAACCTGTAAAGGCGTTTAACCTGTAAAGGTGTTTTGCCTGTAAAGGCGTTAACCTGTAAAGGCGTTTAACCTGTAAAGGTCTTTAACCTGTAAAGGCGTTTAACCTGTAAAGGTCTTTAACCTGTAAAGGTCTTTAACCTGTAAAGGTCTTTAACCTGTAAAGGTGTTTATCTGTAAAGGTGTTTTACCTGTAAAGGCGTTTAACCTGTAAAGGAGTTTAACCTGTAAAGGCGTTAACCTGTAAAGGCGTTAACCTGTAAAGGTGTTTACCTGTAAAGGTGTTTTACCTGTAAAGGCGTTTAACCTGTAAAGGAGTTTAACCTGTAAAGGCGTTTAACCTGTAAAGGAGTTTAACCTGTAAAGGCGTTAACCTGTAAAGGCGTTAACCTGTAAAGGCGTTTAACCTGTAAAGGCGTTTAACCTGTAAAGGTGTTTAACCTGTAAAGGTGTTTAACCTGTAAAGGCGTTTAACCTGTAAAGGCGTTTAACCTGTAAAGGCGTTTAACCTGTAAAGGCGTTTTACCTGTAAAGGTGTTTTACCTGTAAAGGTGTCTCCTGTTTGTGTTGCAGCCGCCATGAATCCGCCTCTCAACATGAATCCGCCTCTCAACATGAACACGCCGGCTCTGAATCTTCCGTCTCAGCCGCTCGCCACTCACTGCTTCCAGCTGTCCAACATGTTCAACCCCAACAGGTGAGCACAGCTGATGATCACCTCCACCTGTCTGGAGCTCCTTCTGCATGTCTGACCCGTTTCTGTTCAGCTTTCTCATCCTAAATCTCTCCATTCTGTCACTTCTGTCCTCCAACAAAGGAAGGAGGCACAGCGTGGTGACCAGGTGTTAGGGTTGCTCTCACCGTCTCTGGGACGCTCTAGATCAGTGGCTTTCAATAGGTGTGCTGGTGAAGAATGTGAATGTGGAATAAAAACAATTACCGGCCAAGGCTGCAAGTGCAGTTTCTTTCTTCTGAACAGCTTTAGGCATCAAAGGCGCTTCCTCATTGTTCACATTGAGAATGCTTGAGAACATGGTTGTTAGAATAGCAACAGGTTTAAATTGTTTTTAATTAGCCTAAAAAGTAAATCGGAATATGTTGGCGTCTGGTGAATTCTGGTGATCTTTATTATTATTATTTCAGGTGAGGTCTCCTGTTGACGTGAGTTCAGTTTTTCTGCTGTTGAAAACAATCGTTTATGAATTTGATCTAAGACCGTTCAATTTTAAAAGTAGGCCCTCTGTCTGTGATGTTTTAGTAAAAGTAGCCTGTAAGATAGAAATACTTGGTTGGATAATTTATGAATGTAGTTTGTCAAATGATCTAAACAACTATCAGTTGTTTTTGAAACACAGCGTTCCAGGAACACAACAGAGAGATGCATTTACTGCAGGGACCTGTGGGGGGGGCTCACATTCAATGAAATTAACAATAAGATAAGATAGTCTTTATTGATCTCACAATGGAGAAATTCACTCGTCACATCGGCTCATACAAGAAGGTGCAGGGTAGGGAAGGTGCATTCAATTATATACAGTGAATCTTCATATATACAATGGATCAGAAAGAATACCAAAAAAATACAAAAAAAAGGAAATAGGAATGGGCATATGATGTCTCATTTACATTCTTAGTGGTCTATATATATATATATAAACATATCTATATACTTAAATATATACATATATCTATGCGCCTACTTACATACGCACCTACGCGTATGTACGTGCATATACATTGTATACATTTGTACATACATACATACATACACACATGTGTGCTGACTTATGTTCAGGTGATGATAGCAGCAGAAGTCACTACATCAGGATTATTGCACGGGTTGTAGGACAGTGTATTAAATAGATTATTGCACCTTGGTTATTGCACATTAATTATTACACTTATGGTCACAGTTACAGTTACAGTGCAGCATTGTAAAATCTTATAGCAGCAGGAATAAATGACCTGCGGTAACGCTCCTTTTTACAGACAGGATGTCTAAGTCTGGCACTAAAGGAGCTGCTCAGCTCCTCTACAGTCTGGTGCAGGGGGTGGAAGGTGTTGTCCATGATGGATGTGAACTTGGACAACACCCTCCTCTCAGCTACTTCCTCCACAGAGTCCAGAGAGCAGCCCAGGACAGAAGTGGCCTTCCTCACCAGCTTGTTCAGCCTCTTTCTGTCCCTCTCTGTGCTGCCAGGAGCCCAGCAGACGACAGCATAGAGGAGGGCTGAGGCCACCACAGAGTCATAGAAGGTCTTAAGCAGAGGCCTGCTCACTCCAAAGGACCTCAGCCTCCTCAGGAGGTGGAGGCGGCTCTGGCCCTTCTTATACAGAGCGTCGGTGTTATGAGTCCAGTCCAGCTTATTGTTGACGTGAACACCCAGGTATTTGAAACTCTCCACAGTTTCTATGTCCTGCCCCTGGATGTTCACCGGTGAGTGAGGTGGGGGTCTTCTCCTGAAGTCCATCACCATCTCCTTGGTCTTACTGGTGTTTAAGCACAGATGGTTCTTCTCACACCAGTCCACAAAGTCCATGATGACCGACCGGTACTCCAGCTCGTTTCCCTCAGACACACAGCCCACAATGGCCGAGTCGTCGGAGAACTTCTGAAGGTGGCAGCTGTCCAACCCTGATCTAGATAAATCCTGCAGTACCTGCTGTTTGCTGTGGACCTTTAGTCAGTAGTAGGAGTAGCAAGGGATTCTGGGTAATCCTCAGAGCAACAGATTCGCTGCATTAAGGGAAAACAATGAAAGTTACATTTTCCCTGTTTTTTGAGACGGGGGTTAAAATGCTTCTTCCTTCCTCAACGGATCATCAGAAAAGGTGTGAGAACCGCTCAGAAGCCCAACTAGAACAACCGTATAGATGATCCACGCTCAGCGCTAACGCTAAGCTACGTCCAGGAGGTTCCCTTCAGGCTGGAGGAGTTTCTCCTTTACGCAGCAGCGGCCCTGGTCCCGTTTTCTTCCTCACTCGTTTCTTTGTGGTCCTGAATCTTTGGAAGAGTTCACCTCCAGGCCTACCTGGTCCTCACCTGGCTGGTTCCTAGCTGGAGGCTCCAGGTGAGGTGGTTGGTTGTTCACGTGCTGCAGCACAACCTGTGGAGGTGAGTCCGGTCGGACCCGCCCGCCGCTTTCAGCTTAGACAGGAAGTGAAGGCGGTGAACAGGAAGTGAAGGCGGTGAACAGGAAGTGAAGGCGGTAGACAGGAAGTGAAGGCGGTGAACAGGAAGTGAAGGCGGTGAACAGGAAGTGAAGGCGGTGAACAGGAAGTGAAGGCAGTAGACAGGAAGTGAAGGCAGTAGACAGGAAGTGAAGGCGGTGAACAGGAAGTGAAGGCGGTGAACAGGAAGTGATGGCGGACAACAGGAAGTGATGGCGGACAACAGGAAGTGAAGGCGGTGGACAGGAAGTGAAGGCGGTGGACAGGAAGTGAAGGCGGTAGACAGGAAGTGAAGGCGGTAGACAGGAAGTGAAGGCGGTGAACAGGAAGTGATGAGTGTGAGCCCTGATCGCTGCTCCAGCTGACTGTGTGTGTGTGTGTGTGTGTGTGTGTGTTTCAGTGAGAACGCTCCGGGCTGGGAGCTCGACATCCAGCACGACGTCATCGAAGAGTGCAACAAACACGGAGGAGTCGTCCACATCTACGTCGACAAGAACTCACCTGAGGTAGGCCTCTGACCCCTGACCTTTGAGACGCAGCTGACTGGAGGGTTGTGATATTTTTAGAACAGGCTTGAGGGCCCTACATGTGGTCCCTGGTGGCTACCTGGGGCCCGCGGGCCCCATGTTGGTGAGACCTGCTGTAGACGGTCCTTCCATCAGTGTTGTGATGTGGCCGCCGTCCAGAAGAGGGCGCTCTGCTCCTCTGAAGGAAGCCAGACCGCAGCAGTCGTAACAGAAACAATTATGGCGGAGGCGCCAGAACTGGAGCGAGAAGCGGTCCAAATGGACTCCAGTGTGGGATTATTTTCCACTGTTTGATGACAAGGATCCAAAATGCTCTTCGTGTGGTTCTGTTTTAAATAGAAACCCTCAACAAGCTCCTGAAGTCGCCACCTAGCTAGCTCCACCAGCCAGGCTGCCTGGCGGAGCAGAGTCAGCCTCTCCACCAGAACTTCCTGGAAGTGGAGGAAATTACGCAGAAATACTGTAACATGATATAAAGAGACATGAAGCCAAAAGCCCGGCTGGTGGTGAGGGATTAATGAGGATCGTCAGTGTTTCACACATTCTGTTCATTTGTTTCTATTCAGTAACCTAATAGCTTCCCCACTTCGTCCCGCTGGGAAAAAGTGTTGAAATTATAGAAATGTGGAGGAACAAACTCATATTTTAGGAAAATGGCTGCTTATCAATTAACCGATGGATGGGATCAGTCGGCGTTAGTTGAACCCATCCTGATGCATTTCAGTCCAGATATACAAATGCACAATGAAGAATTGGATCTAAATATAAATAAACCAGTCTGTTGGATGCCTCTCAGTACCACAGCAGAACCCACAGCTGGACACCAGTTCAGTTCCACAGCAGCGTGGTACGACCCGGGCGCTCAGATCATAGACCTAATATACGTAGACGCCTCGTTGGGCGGGTTCTGCCTATGCTGCGATGCGTCAGAGCGTCCGCCATGTTGAATGTGGCAAATATGCAGTTACTCAGTCACTTAAACAGTATCAGAGGGACCTTAATCTCAGAATATACTTTGTATTCGTAATATTTTTATTTTAGTAATATTACAAGTTTATGTTCGTATCCCTTTAGCTTCATTCTCCTGAATTCATTCTTGTAAAGAATAAAAATATTTAAAATAATCTAACCTGACCCTGTTACTCCAGGAGTGAAATAATTCTGCAAACTGTGATTATTCTGGAAATGTTCCCCCTTAATTCTCATAATATGACGTTTTTCTCATAACATTACCACTATTGTGTTTGATTGTTTTTTTTTTTCTTTATTCACCTAGGACTTTTTTTCTCATATTATTAATTTTACCTCTTTAATACTCACCCAAAAAGTCTGTTCCTAAAGGTTCACATGTGACACGGTTTTATGAAATTATGAAGACCACAATGTTTAGATTTAACAAATTGATCCTTATATTCATAACACATACACGCACACACATTATATATATATATCTCTATCTATATATATATATATATATATATATATATATATATATATATATATATATATATATATAGATAGATAGATAGATAGATAGATAGATAGATATATATAGATAGATATCTCACACAGCTATTTATTTGGCTTATTTATAATACATCAATTTCTATATATGCACATCTATGTCTAAATACAATAGTCTGTACTGTATGCAAGCTAAAAACCTTGAAAATGGTCTAGCACAGCTTTTTCCTAGTGTTACCACTCTGCAGCTTTAGTGTGTCCAGTTTTGCAACATGGTGCAGCCTTAGTTTATAGAAGGCAGATACAAGTAGTGAAATCAGCCAGAATACATTTCCATGCAGCACAGGAATGAGGCATCTTCTCTGATCCACGTTCATAATAACAGAACTTAACTTTCTGCCACATACAATATGGCGGTGACGTTGACGTGCGAACCTGCGCCCAACGACGCGTCTACGTATATGATGTCTGTGGCACAGACAGCGTCTGACTTCCTGCTGGCTGCACTGACTCCGCCCCTTTAGCTGCTCTTCAGGTTGCTGCCGGGCAGAACTAGAACCTGGCAGAACCGGGACCCATTCAGAGTTTCAGCCGTCAGAGCAGCGTGTAGTGAGACATCTCGTCTGCGTGGAACATCTCTGACCGCTTATGTCTTTCAGGGGAACGTTTATGTGAAGTGCCCATCCATCCCGTCTGCCATGGCCGCTGTTAACGCTCTGCACGGCAGATACTTTGGAGGTAAGATCTGCTGTCACCTGACTGCTGTGGACCAATCAGAGAGCAGCAATGACTAACCTGCTCTCACCTGTGTTTTCAGGTAAAATGATCACGGCGGCGTACGTCCCCCTGCCCACTTACCACAACCTGTTCCCAGAGTCCGTCACTGCCACGCAGCTGCTGGTTCCACCCCCGAGGCGGTGATCAGCAACACTGCCTTCTGATTGGCCACTGGGTGTTAGATCCCGCCCTCTTTTTAAACCCTGAGCTCCCATTGGACCAGTTAGACTGTCTAACCGCCAGCAGAGGGACTGTTTGTTTTCCTCTGGACATGAAACTCTGGCTCTCCTGCTATTGGCTGTTTCACAGGTCACATGATCATGTGACACACCACCATCTACTTCCTGATTCCTTTTTCATGGTTGTGACCTCCATGTGGCCCCGCCCCCAACTGTGGCCTCCAACTATTAGCTCTGTGAGCTGTGTGGGGGCGTGGCAACAGGAAGCTGCCGGCTGATTGGTTGGTCTGAAGCGGTTTAGTATTTAAGTGTTTTTCTAAAATCAGTTTGATTTTGTAAAATTATTGATTAAAAATTATTTTCATGTTGCTCTGAAATGTTGCTGCCTGAATCCCGTCTCTTGATTGGCTGGCGGCTAAGCACCTGCTGATGTATGAGGTAAGCGTGGTGAGCCGGGGACGGCGTCTCTCTCATCCTGGGAGGATTTAAACTCCCTGATTTATGTCAGAAACTTTATTTTAAAGCAGTTTGACTCAAAGACGCGACCAGCAGGGGGAGCTGCAGGACTCGACCAGCAGGGGGAGCTGCAGGCCTCCGGCCTCCAGGACGACGCCAAACTCAGCAGAACATAAAAGTGAGGCCTTGGAGCGCCTTTCACTACCCGATCCGTCCCGGTAGCACGATCCGTACCATCAGCTCATTTGCGTACGCGAGAACAGAATAACTTCCGGGTCGCCAAAAAAAAAAATGTAATTACAGTACTGAAAATACTTATTTCTATACTTAAATCATTAAAGAATACTAAACTATATTGTATAGAAAATATTTAAGATTTTTCTATAAGAAATTGATGCGTTTTACATTCTCCATTGTATTGCTTGACGTCATCATCGGATATGCTCAGAAGTCCGGGAATATATTATTGCATAACGTGTTGTCTGAATGCACTCTATTAGTTATATTATTTGTTCAAACAGGACTGAGAAAAATATTTTCATCCTTAATTATAAGGTGAATTTTGTTATACAAATAATCTTGTACGAAAAATTAGTTTTATTAAAAAGTTAAAACTATCGATTAAGAGTTTAGCGCCCTCTGGTGTACAAATCATGAACAAGAGAAAACCCCGTCATAAAATTACCCATTACATTATTTTTTTTTACGAAAACCGAACAGGGAATAGAACAAAGAACACATAACAAAGCCAAGGCATACTTTTTAAAAATGCATTTATTAAGTACAAAACACAAATACATATGCAAATCAAATAAATGATTAAAAAAAACCTGAAGAATATTCAAAATAAAATACGTTTCTATATTGCTAAACGTGTTTTTAGCTGGGGTTTTTTTATGTACTTGAAGAAATTGTGTATTTATTCCTTTTTCCCTAACCACAACTGGGAAACATTTTTGCTATTAAAAACACAAAAAAAACATATATATATTTCTGTATTTATTGTAAAATATGCAATATTTACGCAAATACAAAGATTTACATAAACCCCTGCCTCGAAAATATACAAAAGAATAAAAAAGTAAGAAAAACAAAATATTGCCTACCGGAAGTTAATTTGTTTGCGCGTGCGCTAATGAGCTGAAGGTACGGATCGGATAGTGACCGCACCTTTCATTGGGTCACCAGGAACTCTGCCTCCATCTGAAAATGTGTTTTGGGTCAGAACCGTTCAGCCAGAGCAGAACTGGGTCAGAGTCTCCATGATCAGAATAAAGCAGTCAGGAAGGAAGGAGGAAGAAGAAGAAGAACTTCCATCTTTGCTGAACAATAAAATGTAAACACAGCAGTTTTCTAGCTGTTTGTCTTCCCAGGCTGGACTTGAAGCAGCTTCTAATTACTGCTGAAACGGTTCTGGATTAATAATTTAATCTAAATCTTTAACGTCTCCAACAGAAAGCTTGGATCAGGTTCACTTCCTGACGTTTCTCCGCCGCTCAAAGCAGAAATACGTCACGTTTACTCTGGTCAGTTTGCCTCGTTCAGAATAATTAATCCTGACCAGAGTTTAGATCAACGATGATCAGATTATAAACCAGCTCTCTGACTCAGATTATAATTTCATTCTGATGGGTGTGTTTCTATGAAAGCTCAGGGATCAGGAGGTGTTGGACGTTTCCAGATGGAGCCCTGCTCCTGGCAGGGGGCGGAGTCTAAAGCGCCTCCTTTTAAAGAGACGGCACCAGATCAGGTCGCTGTCAGACGCTCCTCACAACGCGGTAGAAAGGAGGAATGTTGGTAAATTAATGAGGAACTCAGACCAAAGCGTCGCTGCTCCACTTTCCACAGAACACAACTGCAGCATTTTAATGAGAAAACGAAGAATAACCTTTAATCTGCGTTTGTGTCACACAGCAAGTTGATTTTATGCCACCAGGGGGCGCAAGAGGCCAACCCCCTGCCTTAATGTTCTGGTCCACTTCTCTAAAGATGAACCGGTAGAACTTCTGCGTTACTGAGGCCTTTGGATCGGGTCCATCAACAGAACCTGAGTCCCGGTACGGAACGGACCAGATTATCGTCTCCAGGCCCTGAAACTGGGTTTACCTTCAGGGCCAGAACCTGACCCATTGGGCCGCTGGTACTGATGCCGCTGGGTTCCTGCTGCCCGCTCCACGGTGCTCCACAGGTTTAGATGTTTCCAGCAGAACCCTGCCCCTCCAGGTGTTTAAACCTTTATGGAACCTCAGCAGGTCCAGGTGACCTCAGGGCTCATTCAGGTGGATCACAGTGATGGTGATGTCATCACGGTACCTGCGGGCCAGGTCTGTCGGCAGACTCAGCATCCTGGCCAGGCGGTTGGGCGCCACGGATCCATAGCCGTCATCACCCAGGGCGTGGCGCAGCAGGTGGGTGGCCACGTTCTGGTCCTCCAGGACCGACTGGACACGGCCTCTCCTCTCCAGCAGGAGGCGCTGCAGGCTGCCCAGGGTCGTGTCAGCGCTGGGAACGATGGGCCTCTGGTGCTGGAGACCTGAACCAGAACCAGAACTCATCATCTGATGGAAAAATGAAGCTTTAAACCCAATATCTCTGCTGCCTCTAGTGGCCAAAGGTGTGAAGAGCAGCTTCACCGTGTGAGCTCTGTGTGATCTAGGTCTATCAGTCAGGTTCCTGCCTCCAGGTAACTAACCAGCGGTCAGCTAGTTCAGGGTTTAACCCTGCATGGTTTTCACCTGGGGAGGAGTTCTTAAGAACCAAACAGGTGATCAGAGAGGAACCGTTAGAATCAGGATGAAGGAAAAGCTGCTGCAGCTTCTCCTGCTCAATAATCTATTGCAGACTTCTGTAATAATGAAAAGAACATTTTAAAGCCCTGGACTCCACCTGCGGCCCGAGGAGGAACAGAAACGGTTTATCCAAAGCGGTACAGAGAGCAGAACAACAACACAAATCATGACTTTTCCCTTTCAGCTGAGGAGGCCGCATGTTTAGAAATGTTCTTTATGAGAGAAACAGATTTCACATGCGAGTCGTGGCCCAGAGAAGAATTACACCAAGAGTTCAGAGCTGGACGCTGGAACATGAAGCTGGGCCCCGAGGGGTGAAGGTGACTTCCTGCTTTGGTCCCTCAGCCAGCCCAGAACCAGATTCCCTGTTTTAACGACTCAGGTGATGATCACCTGATCAGAACCAACCTCACCTGCCTGGTGTTCTCCAACCAGCTGGACCACCGTCTGCCGGTGCATCAGCTCCCACAGCCCGTCCGTGGCCAGAACCAGGAACTTGTCCTGGGGTCTGATCCGGTGTCGGGTCACCTCTGGCCGGGCGCTCAGGTAGGGCGGGGTCAGGTAATGAGGCGGCGGCACCGACTCGGTGATGGCCGACAGGATGTCCGGACGCGTGTCGTAGAGCCGACTCAGCATCTCTGGGCTCCACTTGAAGCGGACGTCTCCGAAGGCCCTGAAGGGCAGCAGCAGACCCAGCAGGCGGTCGTGACGGACCGCCGTCCTCCGCTCCGAGGCCGGGTGCTCCGCCAGAACCCTCTGCAGCTCCTCGGGGTTCTGGGCGTTGTGGTCGTTGGTGAGGCTGAGCGCCGACCAGCGGCCGTCCCGCTCCTGGACGCCGAGGACAGCCCGACTGTCCCCCAGGTTGGCCACGTGCAGGACGCCGTTGGAGACGTGGACCACGCAAGCAGTGGAGCCCGACAGCGCCACCCGGAGGGGAGAGGACAGAGACAAGCCTTCCCCAGGGAGGGACACCCGTCTGTGGATGGACAGATGAAGAGCTGCTCATGTGACAGAAAATGGAGCAAAGACCCTCCTAGAACCCAAATGTTGGGTTGCAGAACCCTGGGAGGACCTGACTATCAGACAACGGGTACTCTGCTGTAGGTTCTTAGTTCTAAACCTTTAGGGAACTGTTCTAAGGTTCACTGCAGATGAACCCAGAGAGGAACCGCAGGAACACAGGCTAACGTCAGGCTAACGTCAGGCTAACGTCAGGCTAACGTCAGGCTAACGCCAGGCTAACGTCAGGCTAACGTCAGGCTAACGCCAGGCTAACGTCAGGCTAACGCAAGGCTTACGTCAGGCTAACGTCAGGCTTACGTCAGGCTAACGCCAGGCTAACGCCAGGCTAACGTCAGGCCAACGTCAGGCCAACGTCAGGCTAACCTCAGGCTAACCTCAGGCTAACCTCAGGCTAACGTCAGGCTAACGTCAGGCCAACGTCAGGCCAACGTCAGGCCAACGTCAGGCTAACGTCAGGCTAACGTCAGGCTAACGTCAGGCTAACGCCAGGCTTACGTCAGGCTAACGTCAGGCTAACGTCAGGCCAACCCCAGGCCAACGTCAGGCTAACCCCAGGCCAACGTCAGGCCAACGTCAGGCTAACCTCAGGCTAACCTCAGGCTAACGTCAGGCTAACCTCAGGCTAACCTCAGGCTAACATCAGGGACTGGCTCAGAACCAGAGACCAAGCTCTGGATCCTCTCTGGCCTCTTCGGACCGACACCCATTCTGACCTGGGGGAGGACAGGGACAGGTGGACCTGGGCCTCCACCGACACGTCGTAGTCCAGACGTCGGAACGCGTCCATCAGCGCTGATGTCACTCTGCCGCCATCCTGCAGCCAATCAGAGGGGAAACAGAAATGATGTCATCACACGAAGCCTGAGGAGTCCTGCTGCCGCCAGCAGGGACCCTAAACTAAACCCCACCGACCTGCTTCTGCTCCATGAAGCCTAACCAAACTACGCTTTTCCTTCCTGTGAGCTGGACATGGAGGAGCAACTGGAGTGGCTGAGGTGAAACATGGAACCTCCATCTAATCTTCCTCACCAGGTCCACACTGTCTTTGAACAAGCTGTGTCTGTAGCAGCAGGTAAACAAGGCCGTGACAACAAGCCTGACTCACCTGTGCTCGGTCAGCCTCACCTGTTCTGAATAGTTTGTCACCTTCCTGGCCGGCAGCCGTTCTTGCTGTGAACCAAAGCTCTAAAAAGCACAACAGAAGCTCTTTGGTGCTGATCTGCTCCCAGCTCACCTCCTCCTCCTCCTCCTGCTCCTCCAGCCTCTCCTGCCAGTAGTTCCTGAGGCTGTGGAAGGAGATGGCGCCGCCGTCGGGGGAGCCGTGATCCTGGGGGTGTTTGTGCCACTCCAGCAGCGGTGGTACCGCTCGGTCCTCCTCCACGGCCCGGTCCAGTTCCTGCAGCATCCTGCGGGGCAGCATGGCCACCGTCACGTAGTAGAAGAGCCTCTGGCTGACGGCCTGAGCGCACGACGCACCCCCGTGACCGTCAAACACGCCGAACAGAACGCCGCCCCGGCCCGGCAGGCAGGTGGCGCTGCTCCGGCGGTCCTCGCTGGGATGGTTGGATGGGAGCGTGTTGCTATGGAAACCCAGGACGCCATGGGAGGCGGAGCCTCTGGGGAGGGCGTGGCTGTGCTCGTTGAACTGGCAAGAGATGACAGACATGAAGGAATCTGCAGGAAGATCTCTGAATGTTCTCCGTTCTCACCTTCAGGATCCTGTTGACCTGAGCAGAACTCAGCTGGGCCGCCTCCTGCCCGGCCTGGTACCTCCTGCTCCCGCTGCATGCTGGGTAATGCAGAACTCCAGAGGGTTCAGATGGGGAGGATATACAGCGAGATTGCAAGATCTCCAACCAGCACCGTCTGGTCAGGGTTCCGGTTCTTCCCAGCATAATCGCTCACAGAACCAGCAGCTCCAGAACTGGAAGAAACTAGAGAAGAAGTGGGAGGAACATCAGCTGATGGAGAAAAGGAGCATAATTCAGTCTGGGAGCCTCAGACCAGTTTCTGTCTTCCTGCAGTCAGACGTTAGCATCTTAACGTTAGAACCTCACTAATGCTGCTGGAATCAGTCTGGACCTGTTGTTGTTCTAACAGAACATGCCGTCCTGATGGAGGAACCTCCTATCACCATGATTATTAACCCTTATTAATGCCTTCACTGACTCTGGGTCAGCCCAGAAAGGACATGTGATACGATTCTTGTGATTCTCCACAAGCCACTATTTTTATTATCAGTGAGAATGCTGTATAGCATTCTCACTTATTAAGTTCCTTCAGGTCTTGATTATTATTCCGTACGTTTTTCGGCATCTAACTACTCCTGCATACTTCAACTGATTTAAACAATTTTCGTATCAAAATGTTCAGCTCGTTCACGACATTACTGCTATGCCTTTTGGTAATTATAACTTTTATAATATTTAAAATATTTAACTTTTTGTGAGTTTTTTGCTCTCATTAAAATTGAATGGAGAATCCTTCAAATTCTTCAAATATTTCAGCTTTTTGACAGCTTACTGCTTCAGCCTACTTTCAGCTAGAAACGCCATTCAACTTTTAAAATGTTCAAATAACCGTCAGCTATCTTCAGCTACTTCAGCTTTTTCATATCTTCTACCATTTTCATACAGTACCTCCTTAAAATATTTTTTCATTTTCATAAAATTCAGAAAAATTAATGCGTTGCTATGGTTGCTAGGGAGTTCATTTAGAGTGGCCACTGTAGATTTTCCAATACATTTTACTTCTTCCAACAATTTCTTCTCACTCACTCAATTTTCACTCTATGCACATAAATTATACATCAAAACGTAGAAATTTTTGTCTGGATTCAGAAAATGTAACCATCATTGGTGTGGGATTTATAGATTTTTCGCAAATCACCCCAGAGCACCACGAAACCTAAAAGTTGTCCATTGATTTTCTATGGAGGTGTGGTGAAAAATCACACCTGACATTCCCAAGCAACACATGTTTTCGCATCGTCGCTACTCCTAAACCGTTTGATGTACAGGCATGACACTTTCACACATTCATGTTCAGACCCTTCTGGCACTCACAAAAAGGGAATTTTGTCGATAACTGTTACAGTTTTGCCGCAGGAACAATTTGTTCGGGAGTAGCGTTTTGGAAAAATGCTGAAAAAGGTTCAGACTTCCATCCCCCCAAATGAGGCACTTTTCTACATCGTCGCTACTCCTAAACCATTTGATGTACAAACATAAAAATAAGCATAGTTATCCTCCAAAGCCTGCTGATACTCATGGTGAAAGAATTATTTTGGTATCTCTTATACTTTTTCAGCTAGAGCGATTTGTTCGGGACCCTTTTTAGAGAATTTTGGCATTTTCGTCAATATTCCCCTTTATTTGATGATTTTTTGCACCTGCATTAAAATATTTCAAGAAAAAAAACGATAGTTTGTCTTGTTCCCTCTATCCGTTCCGAAATAAACGCAAAAAAAATTACGTCTCTAACTCTTACGGTTGACGAAAAATCCAGAGTTGTTCGAGGCAAAGTGATGCCATTGTATTCCAATGGGAGCTCTTCTGAGCCAAAGTCTGTGCCTGCAGTAGACGGACACCTGCAGCTGTGAGTGAGTTTCCATGACAACAGAACTCTGCTGGCCAGAGGTTACTACAGGTCAGGGAGAGGCTCCCTTTGCTTATAATGGCACTTTTTGACGCCCACTGCAGGGGCTGTGATGAACGTCGGAATCTGAAATTCGATCAGTCATTTCCTCCTAATATTTTTAAATTTTCCAGTAATTATCAGGCATGTGTCATTTTTCTGTCACTTTTTGGATTTCACATAGTTACTACTACTACTTCTGCTACTACTACCACTGATACAAGTACTGATACTACTACTACTACTACTACTACAGATTCCTTCAGATTCTTCAAATTTTTCAAATTCCTTCAAATTCTTTAAAAACTGGTACTACTACTACTAATGCTACTACCACTACTGATACTACTACTGCTACTACTTCTACTGATACAACTACTACTACTACTACTACTACTGATACTAATGCTACTACCACTACTGATACTACTACTGCTACTACTTCTACTGATACAACTACTACTTCTTCTGCTACTACTACTACTACTACAACTACTACTGTTTAACTGGTTTTGCTCTTTCAAAACATTCTTCTCTTCCTTCAGCTTTTGTCCTTTCATGTTCAAATTGTTTTTTCTTGGATCTCAATACTTTTCAGCTAGTTTTTCACTTCTGCAGGGATCTTCTGCATCTTATGCTCAAAAGATCTTCTGCCTGTTTTCCTCAATCATTCTGCAGGAAAGCATTCTCACTGCTGTTTTGCAGGAACAGCTTTTTCTAGTTGTTGTTGTTATTATTATTATTAGGGGGGGGGGGGGACCATCCTATTTATGAACAAGTCCTTCCAGCCACTTCATAGCTGAAGACAACACTGCTTTCATTTCATTACATGTCCTTCATAGACCGCAACTGAAAACCCAGGAGTCGTTTTATTCAGATAAAGTCCTCCTCCCCTGTGGACCCGCTGAGGGTCCCCCCTGCTGGAGGAGCTGAGCTAGGACCCTGGTCTCCACCAGGAGTACAGCGTAAACTAAGCTCTGTGGAGCTCAGACTTCCCAGGATGGTTTTATTCACCAACGTTCCCAGCATCTCCAGGTAGGACCAGGTAGGTAAGCAGTACAGGTAAGTCTGACAGGACTTGGACCAGACTGGAGTTTCATCATCCAAACAGATTCCCTGACAGTTATCCTCAGAGTTTGTTATTAATCTAATAAAACCAGTGGGTTCTGTTCTGCCTGCTGAGCCCAGGTGTAGACAGAGTGACAGAACCGCTCCAGAACTTCCTGCTAGCTGTGTCATAAGAACCAGGCTCAGTTCTGCTCTGACCGGGTAGCAGCACAGGGTGCAGGCTGCAGTCTCCCCTGCTGAGGGAGCTGCATCTTCACTCACCTGTTGGCTCACCTGGACCAGTTCGCTCAGTCTGGATCTGAAGCTCTTCCTCAAACAGAAACCTTCCTGCTGGGTCCCAGAGTCAGAGTTTAAATGAGAACAGGTACTTCCTGCTTCGTTAGACGCACAGGTGACCTTTGGCAGCCTTTATCTCAGTAATCGGTCAGCCATAAACCACCTGAAGGTTCACTGACAGCTGACGTCACAGCCCTGACGAAACACACCTGGGGGAACCTGGAGGCTTCAATCTACCCCGCGTTGATGAAGAAACTAGATCCAGAGGCTTTACGGTCAAACGTTTCTCATTTATTGATTAATAAAGGAGACTGACAGGGTGGTCCAACAGAACTGATCCACGTTCAGGTCTAATCAGGCCGAGGTTCTAATGGTTCCCGCCACTGGTTCCGTCCTCAGGTTTCCCACCTGGTGAACAGGTGTGTGGAGCTAACTGCATGGTAGTTCTCTGCAGCAACGCGTCTGAATGGAGCCAACCAAACTCTTTCCATGTTAACCGACGTGCAGTGACGCCTCTGTCCGCCAGGCGGCGGTGTGAGCCGAGAGCAGACCGGAAGCGGAAGTAACCGCAGCGTCTCCTGGTGCTGCAGCGTGTTGTTTCCGCTCCAGCGTCGTTGGATCAGAGCTGCAGACATGGTGAGACTTTCAGGCGGTTCTGACCCGCTGCGGGCTGATGTTCTGGTTCCGGGCGGTTCCGACCCGGTTCTGTTCACCGCGGTGGTTCCAGGTGGATATCCTCCCTGCGGCTCCTGCCTCCTGGTGGAGCCGCCGCAGGGAGGCTGATCTGGGGCTGCTCGCTCCTCCTACACACGGTGGTTCTGGTCCGCTTCTGGACCGTCCATAAAGTTCCGACCCAAACATTAAGATCAGTAACTTTATGTCTATTTGACCAGTGGCAGAAACCTGCAGACAAACCGTTTAATAGAAAGATGTTAAACGTTAAAGCATTTTCTATTTTTCTTATGAATTTATCAAGATTCGTCGTATTTGTTCAACAGCTTTCAGGTCATTAATGAAATCATCCTGCTAGGCTGGACAGATGAGGCACGCTCCTCTTCATCCCGTTTTAATGGATTTTATAATAGTTTTTATATAAATAAATGATCTTAATTAGAAGTTAAACCAACACAGACTAATCAGCAGCATTTCATTCTTAAAGCTTTTAGATTAAAACATTTTTTCAGCATGAAACTGAACACAGTCCCGGAGCGAGAATATCCCACCGCGGTTCTGCAGACATGGTGAGACTTTCAGATGGTTCTGACCCGCTGCCGGCTCGTATTCTGGTTCTGGACGGACGTGATCCGGTTCTGCCTGGGAAAACGGGCCGCAGTGACGTCATCAGACATCTGAACGTCAGGTGGTGGAGCTGCTGTGGAACCACGAACTTTGGCCTCAGTCCGGGTTAATTCTGAACGGGTCCACGGACCGATCCGCTGGTCGGAACCAGCATGAAGTTAATTGGTGTTCTGCTTCTGTCTGCAGGCGAGAAACGCTGAGAAGGCCATGTGAGTATTTATCCACATTCAGCCACTGCTCACCTGTCCAGGTGGTTCTGCTCACCTGTCCAGGTGTCTGTCAGAGCAGCTGATTGGTACAGTGGTCCAGAACCCAGCAGAACATCTGACCCACCTGCCATGGACATCCTGAGTTTCTGCTGTTCTGTGACGACTACCTGGGTCACCTTCTCTTTGTCTTTCAGGACGGCGCTGGCCCGCTTCAGGCAGGCTCAGCTGGAGGAGGGGAAAGTCAAGGTCCGGTTCTGCTTGGTTCTGTAAACTGTTTGTGACGCGTCTGTCTGGCTGTGAACCTGTCTGTGTTTTTGACCCGTCTGTCTGCAGGAGAGGAGACCTTTCCTGGCCTCCGAGTGCAGCGAGCTTCCCAAAGCTGAGAAATGGAGACGGCAGGTACCAACAGAACCCTATAGTACCCTGTAGAACCCTGTAGTAGCCCATAGAACCCCGTAGAACCCTATAGTACCTTGTAGAACCCTATAGTGCCCCGTAGAACCCTGTAGTACCCTGTATAACCCTATAGTACCTCATAGAACCCTATAGTGCCCCGTAGAACCCTATAGTGCCCCGTAGAACCCTATAGTAGCCTGTAGAACCCTATAGTAGCTCATAGAACCCTATAGTACCCCGTAGAACCCTATAGTGCCCCGTAGAACCCTATAGTAGCCCGTAGAACCCTACAGTGCCCCGTAGAACCCTATAGTACCTCATAGAACCCTGTTGTACATCGTAGAACCCTACAGTGCCCCGTATAACCTTATAGTACCTCGTAGAACCCTGTAGTACCTCGTAGAACCCTATAGTAGCCCGTAGAACCTTGTCTTCTGTAGTTCCGTGTCATACTGTGATGTATCCTGAAGATCCATAAAGTTCTCAGCAGAACCATCAGCACCAACAGGGTTTCTGTTTCAGATCATCAGTGAGATCTCAAAGAAGGTCGCTCAGATCCAGAACGGTGAGTCTGGCTTACTTTTCCTGACCCGTCTCTCTCTCTCTCTCTCTCTCTCTCGTTAACCCGTCTCTCTCTCTCGTTAACCCGTCTCCCTCTCCCCCCCCCCCCCCCCCCCCCCCCCCCCTCCAGCCGGTCTGGGCGAGTTCCGGATCCGGGATCTGAACGATGAGATCAACAAGCTGCTCAGGGAGAAAGGTCACTGGGAGTACCGCATCAGGGAGCTGGGAGGACCCGACTACGTGGTAATCAGCCAGGCGCCATGGCAGCCAATCAAAACATGGACGGCCGGTCACGTGACCTGAGCGGCTGACGGTGTGTTTGTTGCAGCGCTTCGGTCCGAGGATGCTGGACCACGAGGGGAAGGAGGTGCCGGGGAACCGCGGCTACAAGTACTTTGGAGCGGCGAGGGACCTGCCTGGAGTCAGAGAGCTCTTCGAGAAGGACCGTACGTACCTGCGCTGTCTCCGTGGTAACTGCCCTACGATTGGCTCTGACCGCTCATGTGACCCCCAGCCACCCCGGCACCGAGGAAGACGAGGGGCGAGCTGATGAAGGACGTGGACGCGGAGTACTACGGCTACAGGGACGAAGACGACGGCGTGCTGCTTCCTCTGGAGGCGCAGTACGAGAAGGAAGGTGAGCGCACAGCCGGCCCCCAGGGGGCGACGGCGAGGTTCCAGCCGTGTGTTCTGTCATCCATGTGGCGTGTTCCGCCTACATGTAACGCGTGCAGCCGTGTTGGAGGCGGTGCAGAAGTGGAAGACGGAGAAGGAGACTCGCCTGCAGCAGCAGGAGGAGGAAGAGGAGGAGAGCATCTACACCGTCCACAACGACGAGGTAAGCTCCGCCTTCCTGCTCACGCCCAGCCAATCAGCTGCTGGACAGCCGTCAGCTGACCTCCGCCACCCACAACCAGCTCTTCCTGCTCTGACAGGAGGCTCCTGGTTCTGGAAGATAAGGCGTGTTTGTTTTCTGTCACTGAGCAGGCTGAGGATGAGGAGAGACGGGAGGAGATGGAGGGAGAGGAGGGAGGAGTCAGCTTCATCGCTCACGTTCCCGTTCCGTCTCAGAAAGAGGTGAGAGGTTCTCCTCCTGTTCCACACCATGCGTTCACAGCTTCTGTTTTAGGAAGAACCCAAACAATGGTTCTGGTTCTGCTCTGACCCGACCCGTCTGTGTCTCAGGTGGAAGAGGCGCTGGTCCGCAGGAAGAAGATGGAGCTGCTGCAGCGCTACGCCAGCGAGACGCTTCAGGCTCAGAGCCAGGAGGCCAGAACTCTGCTGGGCATCTGATGGGCCCGGTTCTGATCCAGCCCGGTTCTGATGGGCCCGGTTCTGATGGGCCCGGTTCTGATGGGCCTAGTTCTGACCCCTTTGTAAATATCAGTTGTTGCTTTTCTACGTTGTTCTCATTAAATCTTTGACCAATCAGCTCTTTGTCTCGCTGGGTTTGATGCTGGTGATCAGAACCAGCTGAGGGGGGGGGGGGGGGTACTGAATCAGGAACATCTGCTACTGCAGAGGACGCTCCAACCTCACCTGGTTCCTTGGATGATTCCTCACCTGGTTCCTCACCTGGTTCCTCACCTGGTTCCTCACCTGGTTCCTCACCTGGTCCCCAGGTACCCACTCAGGTTCTTCCCCAGATGAGTCGTGGAGAGAAGCAATTATCTCAGTAAAGATGCAGCAAACTGTTCAGATCACAGAGTGTCTTAAACTACAGAGATTATAGGTTTAGATCAAAGGGATTTATTAAACGTAGATAATATCTGATTAACATTATTTATCACGCAGCATCCATCCATGAGGAAACATCAGAAGCATTAATAATTGGAATGGATGCAGAAAAGCATTCAAGTCCATAAGGTGGGAATTCTCGTTCAGAGTAATGAAGAGGTTTAATTTTTTAGATTAAAACTCTCCAGACTTTAGACGCATCCTGTGGTGAGGATCTAAAATGATCAAACCAGCCGATGGATTAAATAAAATAATCAGATCAAAGGAGGAGAAGAGAAAATGTTTGCAGACGACGTCCTCGTTTACTAATTAACACTTTTAGATAATCTGGTTTGCTGTCTGGACACAAAGTTCATGTTCAGAAGTTATGACATTTAACTTTAATCCAAACATTATTATTATCAGCTGAAGTAGCATATAAAATCTATGAAGAGCCAAAACATTTGGAAAAAAGTTCAAACTATAATCAGATTCTAAATAAAGACCCACCTGGATAGATGGACTTAATATTTGAGTTTGGCATCAACAGTTTAGTGATTAAGTGATTAACATTTTGACCGGCTGCTGTATTTATTCCAGAATCTACCAGTAGACGTGACAGAGAAAGAGTTTAAGCAATAATAAATAATATCTAGATACATAAGGCAAGCCCAGAATAAAATACGTTAGTTACCAAAAAGCAAAGGTTTGATTCTTTCTTCCCTAAAATGTTATAAATTTATTCTGTCAGATGGAAAGATTGACAGAGGATCCTCTAATATTAGCTGTTATAGGGGATGAAAGATTAGGTGTCCATCTGAAATTACATAATCCAATGTTTGGGAGTATGTGGTCAAATCTGGAATAAAATTATAAGGAAATTTTTAATTTCACAGGTCGTTGTAGATTGTTGAGGTGGATCGTGTATATTACAGACTTTCCACCTAGTGAATTAGATTATTGTGGGAAAATGGACCCAAGATGGAATGGGAGGGTCTAAATAAATAAGAAGTGAGTTTTTAAGACCTGAAGGAGACACAAGCTGATGAATCAGGATCTTAACCTACAATTAAAACCTTATTAAGACACTAGAACAGAGAACCTAGAATGAACCGGCCAATTATCATAAAGATTATATCTGGTAAAGATCCTCAGTCATCCAGAAAAGGTTAAAAAATAAAACCAGTTGTTTTATGTAAGGTTATAACTGGAGCCGATAAGTCAACGATGGAACTAAAAGATTTTCAGATTCTTAGATTCTGGAGGACCTGAAAGCAAACAGCAGTGTGTGTGTGTGTGTGTGTGTGTGTGTGTGTGTGTGTGTGTGTGGGGGGGGGTGTCTGTGTGTGTGTGTGTGTGTGTGTGTGTGGGGGGGGGGGGGGGGTATTAATGAATATCAGTGGAAACCTCAAAGTACAGCTGGAAGAACCCAATCAGATGCTCAGATCCTCTCCTTATATTCTGTCGTTGCTACATTGGATCTAAAAAGAAAGATTAACTGATTTAAAATGATGCATCCTGGGAAAATTAACCCATTAAATTCAGGAGGGACGCAGCTGCTGCTAATAAAGCAACATCCAGAGGGTGGCGCTGTTCTCCTGGACTGGAGCCTGGCTGAAAGTCTGCAGCTACAGACCGGACTGGAGCGTGTGGTTCTGCTCACTGTGGAGGTTCTGTTCCACAGAGAGCAGAACCCAGAACCAGTGAAAAGCTCTAAGTGTTGGTACACCTGATGCTAAACTACAGATTTATTTCCATTTAAAGCTGCTATGTTCGGTTTGTATGGCATAAATATTCTTTATAAATAATCCTGTCGGTGGTTTATGTAAACGGGTCCAGAACCGTCAGCCTGGACCCGTCCATCCGACCCGTGGAGGTAGAACCCGGCGCCTCAGTGAAACACGGCGGCGGCGCCATCATGCTGTGGGAAGCTGGTGAGAGCCGAACCGCCTGGTTCTGGTCCGGAAACCAGCCGACCCCCAGCCTGGAGCCTGGAGCAGAACCGCGGTGCCGGACCGCCTGGTTCTGGTCCGGAAACAAGCCGACCCCCAGCCTGGAGCAGAACCGCGGTGCCGGACCGCCTGGTTCTGGTCCGAAAACAAGCCGACCCCCAGCCTGGAGCCTGGGGCAGAACCGCGGTGCCAAGAGCGACCCAAACGGACTCCAGCCACAGCTGGTGCTGTCCATCTGGTGCCGACCCAGAACCAGAGGAGCACCTGGCCCAGTTCTGGTTCCCCACATTAACACAGAGAGCGCGCTGTGAGAGGTACTGGAGTCTTCAGGTGATCCGGGTCAGCTCAGAACCTCCCAGACATCAGAACTTTCAGCCCAATTCAGAGATGAAATTCTGATTCATGCACAAACGTCGGGTCATCAGAACTTTTCTCCAAACAGAAAACCCGTTTGGACCCAAATCTCCTTTGTTAAAGAATTATTATTCATGGCGGAACCGCAGGAACCTCCATGTTTAGCTTCAGTCCAGTTCTACAGAACTTTGTGCTGACTTAACTGAACTCTCTGACCCAATCAGAGCTCAGGAACGGCACCACTTCAGGTGAAGTATGGATCAGAACAGACCTTCAGTGTTGGTACTACCGGACCTTTGGTAGAACCTCAGACAGCAGAACCGGTCTGAGTTCTATCCGAGACCCGGACGCTGAGAAGAACCTGTGGACGGAACCAGAACCCAGATGGTCACATCTTTAGGGGTCTCGTTAGTTAAAACGTTTAAATTGGTTCTGAAACTGTTGTCCCTGGTTCTGTTGGACCTTGAGAGCCAGTGGAGGCGTGACTGCTGATTGGCTGATTAGAGGCGTCCCTCTGCAGCACGTGATTGGCTGATTAACGGCAGCACGCTGCACGCGTCATCATGTGATGAGCGACCAGTCAGCTGCCTTCAATCTGCAGCTCAGCCTCAGGTTCTGGTTCTGGTTTTCAGCCAGAACAAAATTCCCTTCATCTTTGTGTTTCTATCACAGCTAGAACAGAACCCTGAGTACTGTTCCATAGAGGTCAGAACCAGAACCCTGAGAGTTCTGTCCTATAGCGATCAGAACCCTGAGTACTGTGAGAGGATAGAACCATATCTGTAGTGTCGTCTGCAGGTTCGGTACCAGCCTGCGGGTTCTAAATGTTCTGATTTATATAAACTGCAAAACAAACCAGAATAAAAAGTTCTGCAAGGGTTTCTGATGCTGATCAGGAGAACCCGAGAGGAACCGCAGCAGGAACGTTCTCCTCATGTTTGATCCTGGTTCCGTTCAGCTGATCCATTGGGTCGTTCAAAGGCTCCGGTCCGGTTCTGCGGTGATCAGGTCAGCTTCCCTTCAGAACGGGTCAGAATGTGTTGGCTGTCATTGGTGGAGGTTCGGTTCTCCCCACACCGTCTAGCCCCGCCCCCAGTGACGTCACAGACCGTGGTTTAAAAGCGCAGCAGCAGCAGCTGGGGGGGCAGACAGCGTCATGTGGAGCCGGGGTCTCGTGCGGCGGGCCGTCCGCCACGCCTCCACACAGGTGAGTGAGTCCTGGCGCTCAGCCAATCAGCTCAGCCGCCGACATCACCTGTCTCTCACCTGTCTCTCACCTGTCCGCCCATCAGGCAGGCGTCCTCTTTGACGTTGATGGCGTCCTCCTCCGCGGCGGCTCGGTGCTCCCGGCGGCCCAGCGGGCTCTCGGGAAACTTGTGGACCGGAACAACAGATTCCGCTTTCCCGTCGTCTTCGTCACCAACGCAGGAAGCTGCATGAGACAGCACAAGGCCCAGCAGCTGTCTCACCTGCTGGGGCTGCAGGTAGAGGGGGCGGGGTTCCCGCGAGATGCTGCTGCCGCTGCCGCCGTGTGATTGGATCAGAACCGGCATGTTCTTTCTGTGCAGATAACACCTGAGCAGGTGGTTCTGTCCCACAGTCCTCTGCACACCATGAAGACTTTCCACAGTAAATGTGTGCTGGTCTCAGGTCAGGGACCGGTCGCCCAGATCGCCCACACGTATCCTTCACCTGTCAGGTGACCCGTTACCTCAACGTCCGGCCACCTCTCTGTCATTTGTGCTTAGAAATACTCAGACTGTTTAAAATTAATAAGTTGTGCTTTAGCCCAGACTAATTTATGGACCAGGACCAATAAGTCGCATGTTTGGACTCCTGACCCGGTGTGTCTCAGTTTGGGTTTCCAGAAGGTAGTAACCGTGGAGCAGCTCTCAGAGCAGCACCCCCTGCTGGACATGGTCGACCACAGCAGGAGACCCACAAGAACGGTGAGTCCCGACCAACCAGGGCGGTTCTGCAGAACCTGAAACCGATGCACGGTGAAACAATATTTTAGGTATTTTATTAAAGGTGCAGTCTGTGAAATATGCTGCCACCTGGTGGCTGAATGCAGACAGCAGCTGCTCTCAGATAAGCAGCAGTAACACATGTTCTGATATCAGAGCCATTCTGATAAATCAATGCTAAAACTGCAGGCTCATCATATTTCCATAAAGCCTCGCTGACGACACCAAACATGACATTTTAATAAAGGTTGGTTAACGGTAGGAAAATCCCTCTTCACCACCGGACCACTCGTCTTCTTCATGTGTTTAATGGGGTCGTATGGAGAATCTGCCCCTAACTTCACAATCTGGATCTTATTCAAACAGATTTTGCATTGTTTGAAGTAAACGTGTAGTTTTTTGTTTTTTTTTTTGTTTGTTTTTTTTCAGTTAAACAAGCTGAAGAGCAGTTTTAGCTGATGAGTTACTGTTGCATACTAACTGTTTCTGATCCGTCTGGCTGATTGGTTCTGTTTGTTTCAGGCCCGTTCTTCACAGATCCCCCCCCAGATACAAGGTAACGCAACCAGCACACAACAACGGATCAGAGTAGAAGGTTTTCCCTTTCAGTTCATCGGTTTGAGCCGCCTTAGAAACCCAACAGCACCTTCAGGACGAGTTGAACACGGACTCAATCAGAAACTGTCTGCAGCCGGCGCTGGGCCTCAGCGGTGACCATGTGACGCCTAACGAGGTTAACCGTCAGCAGGTCTGCAGGATGACCCGTCTAAACGGATTAGTTGTCTGGGTGAAAGTGAGGGGACAAATTCTTCGACCATTTGATAAGAATGTTTCTGAACTAAATGAACTCGGTAGGCAGGATGTAACTGGCGCTGCAGTTCCACCTCTGAGCCACCAGGGGCGCTAGAAGCTGGAAGGGTCAGTGGCACCGAGTCTTCAGGGTGGATTAATGACGGCTCACGTCTTCACAGCTCAGGAAGAGCCTGTTTTTTTTGTCACTGTGCAACAGAAGTGTTTATTTAAAGTATGAAACTGTGTTCACATGTGTTGCCATAGCGATCATCCTGTTTGGGGAGCCAATCAGATGGGAGACCAACTTGCAGCTGCTGATAGATGTGCTCCTGACCAATGGGCGACCCGGTTGTGCGTATGACACTCAGCTGTCGGCTCAGGTACCGGTTCTGGCCTGCAACATGGACCTGCTGTGGATGGCTGACGCCCCGTCACCACGGTAACTACCGCCACTTCCTGTGGGCGGGGCGGGACAGCGTGTAGCCTTTTATCACCCTGATGTGTTGCTTCAGGTTTGGTCATGGGATGTTCCTGCTTTGCCTGGAGTCTGTCTACAAGACGCTGACGGGTCAGAACCTGGAGTACGAGGCGGTGCTGGGAAAACCCAGTCTGCTCACGTACCAGTATGGCGAGCAGCTGCTGCGTCAGCAGAACCAGAACCACAGGCTGTCCACCATCTACGCCGTTGGGTAACCGTAATGTCTGCAGCGCTCCCTGTGACCCGACCCGTCTAACCAAACCAAAGGCCATCTTTGGAATATGGAACACCACCTGTAACCCTTTCTGTGAGCTTGTTTCAGGCCCGTTTGTCTCCATCCGTAACCCCTAACAAAACCAGAACCTCTGTGCTGTCAGAACCTTTTCTGCTGCCTCAGTCTGTGACGCTGTCCGTACCTCTGTCTGAAACTCTCTGCCACTAAACTGATCCTCCTGGTCCATCAGCACCTCCAGGTAACCCTGTGGCCTCCGTCTGAAACATCTGCTGCCATTACAGAACCTGGGGGGGGGGCAGGTGGAACCTGTGGGGTAGCGGGGGGGGACCTGTGGGAGGGGGGGGGCAGGTGGAACCTGTGGGTTAGCGGGACCCCCGGTGGAACCTGTGGTGGGGGGGCAGGTGGAACCTGTGGGATAGCGGGGGGTAAGGGGGAACCTGTGGGGTAGCGGGACCCCCGGTGGAACCTGTGTGGTAGCGGGGGGGGGGGGCAGGTGGAACCTGTGGGGGTAGCGGGGGTAAGGGGGGAACCTGTGGGGTAGCGGGACCCCCGGTGGAACCTGTGTGGTAGCGGGGGGGGGGGCAGGTGGAACCTGTGGGGTAGCGGGGGGGGCAGGTGGAACCTGTTGGGTAGCGGGACCCCCGGTGGAACCTGTAGCTTTAGGGATCCAGTAACTCGACTGGACGCCATTAACGTTCCATAACTATTCTCTCTAGATCACTTTTACAAAGACAGACTTTGTTCTTGTTGTCTAGAGACAACCTGATGACGGACGTCTACGGCGCCAACCTTTATAACCGCCACCTGGCCAAGCATCACACTGACATGATGAGCGGCGCCAAACTGGCTGCCCAGGGAACCGGTACTCAGACGATGATGCCGGAGGAAGAACCGCCGCTTGCTGCGCGGTGCCTCTCCATCCTGGTACGTAGAGACCGTTTTAGAGCTAAATGTGTGTATTACAAAATATGGATATTAGTAAAGTAGTAAACATAAAATCAGATTCATTGTTATCTTGCCTTGTATTTAATCATATATCTGTTATACCACGATATAATTTAGATGAGAGACCTGATGAGATAAAGCCAAATGTTGCAGGATGTGGTTCTGCAGGACTGGAGCTGCAGACCTCTGGATCACTGCAACAATTTTTATTCTGGTGGAGAAAAAAATTAAATAAAAAAAAAAAAATCAGTCGGGCAACTTAAGCTCCTCCAGAGTCCTGACCAACACTGCTTCTGATTGGCAAAATTATCAGACAGCATGGGATTAATTTCCACTGTTATGCTGATGACACTCAGCTATATTTATCCATAAATCCTGATGAATCCAATCAGTTACTTCGACTGCAGTCATGTCTTGATGACATCAAAAGCTGGATGACTTTAAATTTCCTGCATTTAAATTCTGACAAGACAGAAGTTGTAATCTTTGGACCAGAGTCCTCAAAAAATAAACTTCTTAATCAATCCCTTAATCTGGATGGCATTAACTTGGCCTCTGGTAATAAAGTTAAAAATCTTGGTGTTATTTTTGACCAAGACATGTCATTTAAATCCCATATTAAACAGGTTTCCAGAGTTTCCTTTTTTCACCTCTGGAATATCGCCAAAATTAGAAACATTCTGTCCAGGAGTGATGCTGAAAAACTAGTCCATGCATTTGTTACTTCAAGGCTGGACTATTGTAATTCTTTACTATCAGTAAGTCCACAAAATGCAGTTCAAAGCCTTCAGCTGATCCAAAATGCTGCAGCAAGAGTTCTGATGAAAATCAACAAGAGGGATCATATTTCTCCTGTTTTAGCTTCCCTTCATTGGCTTCCTGTTAAATCAAGAATAGAATTTAAAATTCTCCTTCTAACGTATAAAGCCCTTAATAATCAAGCTCCATCATATATCAGAGCTCTGATTACCCCGTATGTTCCTAACAGAGCACTTCGCTCTCAGACTGCAGGTCTGCTGGTGGTTCCTAGAGTCTCTAAAAGTAGAATGGGAGGCAGATCCTTTAGCTATCAGGCTCCTCTCCTGTGGAACCAACTCCCAGTTTTGGTCCGTGAGGCAGACACCCCGTCTACTTTTAAGACTAATCTTAAAACTTTCCTTTGTGACAAAGCTTCTAGTCAGAGTGGCTCATGTTACCCTGAGCTACCTCTATAGTTATGCTGCTATAGGCTTAGGCTGCTGGAGGACATCAGGGTCTATTTCTCTCTCTCTGCTGAGTGAGGGTTGTAGAAACAAAAGGACGGTGTAAATGACTCATGATTGGATCAGAACCAGTGCAACCATCAGCATAATGGAAACTGAGTCTGTTTTGAGCAGCAGAGATGATAAAGTCTAGCAGCAGCTGTTACTTCTGTTATATGGTGACAGCAGCTGAAGGACCTGTGGAAGCTCTGCTTGGAGCATCTGGGATGCAGCACTCTGTCCTGCAGGGGAGGGGGGGGGGGTTCCTTCTGTCTCCCACCACCTGCACTGGATCCAGGGGGTTCCCAGGACAGAACTGGTCCTCCTAATGGGCTGATCCACCCTTTTTATAAACGGTGCTAAACAAATAAACCTGCATTATTGCAGAGGTCCATTCAGTACCATGGTGTCTCTGATCCATCTCTCTTTAACAAACGTATAATACAGAGGTCACGGATTAGCGGACCACGGTCCGGATCCGGACCCAGCTGCTGGCTAATCCGGACCCAACCTGATTTAAAACATTTATATATTACTGCATGTCCAATGACAGTGTCTAACTCAGGGGTTAAAGTTCTCCGTCGCTGCGACGGATTTCCGTCATTTGGAAATTGAGCGCAAAAAGCCCCGTCTAGACTTTTTTTTTCAAGGTTTTACACTGAAGCTGCTCTCAACCAGAGGCGGGACATTAGCCAATCAGAAAGAGAGTAGGGCGGGTCTTTGCAAAGCGGACATTGCCAGTGTGAGGTTTATCGGTGTTTAATCATTATAACCTTTGGAAGAGCATTTTAAACTGGCCACAGATGCTATGAATGAAAGTAGCGGTGGTCAAAGGTTTTCTTTGGATCTATGAACAAGCAGGTCAGAAAGTTCAGCAGCTGACAACTTCCCTCGGTAAGCGTCAATCTGCTCCGGCATTTAATTAATGAATTATTTCCACCTGTTGCCATGTCGTCTGTCAGCGTTTATTCCCTCGCTGATAAACGCGGCGACCAACCAGGGATCTCCCCGTGATTCACTATTATGTTTCATTTAAAACACAAAGAAGAGCACCTGATGAGCAGCTGCGCTCCAGGACACTAAATAAAATGAAAAGGATTTTGATGCTTACAGATTGTTAAGAAAACTACATTAAAAGGATAAAGCAAATAAACTGCAGCTACAACATGGACTGGAGAACGGGTTCTAACTGGGTGAGGCCAGAGAAAGGAAATTCTCAGAGAGTTTTTTATGAAGTTAAAGTGGAGCGCGGACACAGGGTTCATCCTGGACAGGTCTCCAGTCACTGGGCTAAAATATAAACATTTTATTAAACTTCAAAAAAGTTAAATCATGCCTTTTTATAAACTGTAATCATTAATTGGTGAACAATAACGGGCAAAGCAGAGACTGAATTATTGTCATGTGCAATCTGTGTCAAATTAAAATGTATTATGTCATGATAACGTTGATGACGTGTCCTGCATTTCCAAGGCTGTGTTTGGCCTTGTATGATCATAGGATTAATTTATATTGAATGTGACAGGGAGCCAGTGGAGTTAATGTACAGGTGTGAAGTAGATGATGTAATGATGAAGCTGCTGTCCTCTGAACCAGCTGCAGTTTATGGAGGGTTTCTGGAGGACAGGGAGGAAAGGGAGCTGGGATTGTAAAGTGGACTGTGGACCAGTTTGTCAACAGTGTGAAGGAAGAACTTGATGCTGCAGAGATGAAAGTTAACCAGATGATGATTTGGACGTGGAAAGTGATGGAGAGGCTGTCCAGGATGACGCAAAGGCTTCAAAGCTGAAAGGTGGCAGAGATACAGGAATTTTCAATGGATATTTTAAAAGTACCAGATTTGGTTGACTTTGCACAACAAGCAACTAATGCAGCATGATGTCCACGGCTCCGGGAAAATATGGTCTGCACGTGATGCAAATTAGCCAATGAGCTGTGTCAGTCAGGTTTGCTGCTGCTGGCTACTTTTTAGAAAAAAAAAGCTAAATCAAAAAGCACTTTGGATTTTAAAATAGAAAAACGTTCTATTTTTATGTTATTTTTTGTTTAAATAGTCAATGTATAAGGTGGATGCGTAAACATTTTATTTCAGTGTTAAATACTATGTGAAGTAACGGATTGTAATTAAAAATGTGTCCGGACCTTTACTGGTTGTTGATTTTTGTTATTCGGACCCCGCTGATTTTTAATTAGTGACCCCTGGTATAATATGAAAACTGGAGGTTGTTGTGAAACAATCCTCTACCTGTCCCTAGGTGTGCACAGGTGTGTATAACCCTCGGTCTCCACTGCCTGGTGACCAGAACCTCTCAGAGATGTTCCATGGCCACAAAGACATGGAACTGGACCTGCTGGAACCAAGCCACGTGGTGGAGGACGTGGAGGCCGCCGTAGACCTGATGCTACAGCAGGAGCGTTCCACCCCCTGACACACCTGATGGATACCTGATACACCTGAGTCCCGACATGTGACCTGCAGCTACGATGTGGTTTAGACCAGACACCTGGTTCACACCTGGTTCTCACCTGGTTCTCACCTGGCCTGTTGTTTCATGCCTTTTTATCAGTAAAGATCTGCAGGTGGAACTCCACCCAACCTAAAGCCGTTTGAAGCTGACGGGTGAAGTTGAGCTTGAAAACGTTGCTGCAGTTAAATGTGAGTCCAGCATGAAGACGAGTGGCTTCATGCTGGACTAATGTGGACGTCAGAAATAAAAATCTAATGTTAAAGTTTTTCTCAGCCTCGTTGTTTTCATGCTGAATCCAAGCAGGTACCTGGGACTTTACCTGGAAAGGTGTGTCTGAGGCAGGAGAGCCTCTCAGAACAAGTCAGAGCTCTGCTGCCTCAGCAGTTATTTAGATCGTTACGATTATTTTAATAAAGCTAACAGTAGAACTCTGAAAGCGGGACGTATTTCCAGCAGATTCATTTGTTAAAATTAATTGAATTCACATTAAATATTTAATAGGAAGGACTAATGGCTCACATGATCAGTGGAGAAAAATTATAAAATTGATTTATCTTTAACAAAATTTGAAGTTTCTTCATAAGTGAAATGAAGGCCAGAAAAGATGCAGTAAAACCAAAAAGGTTCATAACAGAAGGAACACGTTTAGAGAATCAATTACAATCAAATGTTGACAAACCTCTAAGATAAACGTGTTTAAGGATTTCATCATTTCACTAAATTTCAGAAATAATCAACTTTATAGCAGTTTCTGGGTTTCTCTGAGCTTCATAACTTTTCATTAGAATGAGCAGAAATGCTTTTCTAAATATACCAAAAGCTGCCATTATCTCCTTCAGCCAAATGTTTTTTTCCCCATTCAAGAATTTAAGGACACTAGGCACTAGGTCCACAACAAAGACTTTAAAAATAAAACATTTAAAAACAGTCAATTTGTTTACTGGGGGACACTCAGTATTACCAGAGATAACTAAATATGAATATGCAGTTTTAAACACGGGTGATTCTTACTGTGTGGAAGGTTCTCTCTCCTCCTAATTTTGATAAGTGGATAGACAGTACAATGAACGTAGCATCACATGAGAAGGTATTGGCAAGGCTGAGAGATAATTCAGACTCCTTTTTAAAATCATGGGGATGTATTTTAGATTTGTCACTAAGTAATAGAGTTCAATGAGGGCAAAATGAATTCTGGTCATTCACAAATTATTTCAAACGCAAATCATTGTGGGAGTCCTGATATGATCAGTGAGGTATTTATTTCTTGTAATGTCATTAGGATAAAAAATAATTTTCAATTAAATTTTATTTATATAGCATCAATTCACAACATCATCATCTCAAGGTTCTCTCTAAAGTCAGCTTCCATCAGATCCTCCAGGTTGGTGAGAAAGTTTCCTCTCTAAGGAAACCCAGCAGGTTGCATCAAGTCTCTCCAAGCAGCATTCACTCCTCCTGAAAGAGCGTAGAGCCACAGTGGACAGTCGTCTGCATTGTTGCTGGCTTTGCAGCAATCCCTCATACTGAGCATGCATGAAGCGACAGTGGAGAGGAAAACTCCCCTTTAACAGGGAGGAGAACCTCCAGCAGAACCAGAACCAGGCTCAGTGTGAACGCTCATCTGCCTCCACCCACTGGTGCTTAGAGAAGACAGAGCAGAGACACAGAAAGCACAGAAGCTCACATTGACCCAGGAGTACTTTCTATGTTAGAGAAGACAGAGCAGAGACACAGAAAGCACAGAAGCTCACATTGACCCAGGAGTACTTTCTATGTTAGAGAAGACAGAGCAGAGACACAGAAAGCTCAGAAGCTCACATTGACCCAGGAGTACTTTCTATGTTAGAGAAGACAGAGCAGAGACACAGAAAGCACAGAAGCTCACATTGACCCAGGAGTATTTTCTATGGTAGAGAAGACAGAGCAGAGACACAGAAAGCTCAGAAGCTCACATTGACCCAGGAGTACTTTCTATGTTAGAGAAGACAGAGCAGAGACACAGAAAGCACAGAAGCTCACATTGACCCAGGAGTACTTTCTATGGTAGAGAAGACAGAGCAGAGACACAGAAAGCACAGAAGCTCACATTGACCCAGGAGTACTTTCTATGTTAGAGAAGACAGAGCAGAGACACAGAAAGCACAGAAGCTCACATTGACCTAGGAGTACTTTCTATGTTAGAGAAGACAGAGCAGAGACACAGAAAGCACAGAAGCTCACATTGACCCAGGAGTACTTTCTATGTTAGAGAAGACAGAGCAGAGACACAGAAAGCACAGAAGCTCACATTGACCCAGGAGTACTTTCTATGTTAGAGAAGACAGAGCAGAGACACAGAAAGCACAGAAGCTCACATTGACCCAGGAGTACTTTCTATGTTAGAGAAGACAGAGCAGAGACACAGAAAGCACAGAAGCTCACATTGACCCAGGAGTACTTTCTATGTTAGATGGTAATAGTGGATGATCTGCCTCCCCTGATGATGTCACAGCTAACAGAACACCAGACCAGGTGTACCCTCTATGAAGAGAAAAATGACAGAGAACTAAAAGTTAAAAGCTGAAATAACAACAAACAATGCAGATTGGGTTTAGTTTTTATTTATGTGGAAATCCTCTTCCAGCCGCTGAAGTCTCTTGGTCATTTTGTTACAAGTGATCCCTCAGATGACAGATATGCAGTGGTGCAAACTGTATGGACAGGCTAATGTGCTCTGGTCATGTTAAAACCTCTCTTTGTACACCGCCCACGTATGGTGCAGGTATAAAAAGAGTCGCCTGCAGAGACGGACTGTTGCTACAATGATTCAATGAGAATATACTGAAGGTCCCCAGGCACAGCAGTGCAAGTGAAATGTTTGAACTGTGGTGTGTGTTCTTGTCCTGCAGCCATACGCCGTTCTATTTATACATTTATGTGCAGAGCTGCAAACTCTACTAATTGCACCATGCAAGCTCTGGTTTGTGCAGCAAAATGCTGTTAGATTTACCTCTAAAATGTGCCGACAGTGGAGTTCATGCCTGTATGTATAACGCACACAATTTACTCTTTTTTTGGAATTGAAGTTTTTATTTTATTTTGCAACTTTAAAACATAACAGACAGCAAAAACATATTTCACTTTACCTTATCTGGGCCAAAGGAATAAAAGTAAAAAGTTAAAAATGAAAACAAGTGCCCATAAAAACACAATGTTCACTATAGGGCCGGACGATTAATTGAAATATCGATGTATAAAGATTGAAAGTGTTTCTTTGCAATAAAATTGGTAATTTGGAGCAACGTTCAGACCTTGGAGAAAGAAATTTGACAATTTTTCCATTAAATGTCACTGATCTGTATTTTTATTCCCTTTTTGTTTACATTTTGAAAGCACTAAGCAATTTTTCCTGCTCAGAGCCTAGCTCATGTACAACTGTCCTCAACTGGGTCCAAGGCGAGACACTAGGGGAAGAGAAAAATTTCCAACTCTGGGACAGTGCTTTTAAATATCTCATGTACCCTCCTGTGTGAATACTGTTTTGGCTCCTGTGGAACCAACTCCCAGTTTTGGTCCGTGAGACAGACACCCCGTCTACTTTTAAGACTAATCTTAAAACTTTCCTTTGTGACAAAGCTTCTAGTCAGAGTGGCTCATGTTACCCTGAGCTACCTCTATAGTTATGCTGCTATAGGCTTAGGCTGCTGGAGGACATCAGGGCCTATTTCTCTCTCTCTGCTGAGTTCTCCTACTGCTCTCCAGTCTGCATTGTTTGTTGTTATTTCAGCTTTTAACTTTTTGTTCTCTGTCATTTTCCTCTTCATAGAAGGTACACCTGGTCTGGTGTTCTGTTAGCTGTGACATCATCAGGGGAGGCAGATCATCCTCTATTACCATCTAACATAGAAAGTACTCCTGGGTCAATGTGAGCTTCTGTGCTTTCTGTGTCTCTGCTCTATCTTCTCTAACATAGAAAGTACTCCTGGGTCAATGTGAGCTTCTGTGCTTTCTGTGTCTCTGCTCTGTCTTCTCTACCATAGAAAGTACTCCTGGGTCAATGTGAGCTTCTGTGCTTTCTGTGTCTCTGCTCTGTCTTCTCTAACATAGAAAGTACTCCTGGGTCAATGTGAGCTTCTGAGCTTTCTGTGTCTCTGCTCTGTCTTCTTTAAGCCCCAGTGGGTGGAGGCAGATGAGCGTTCACACTGAGCCTGGTTCTGGTTCTGCTGGAGGTTCTCCTCCCTGTTAAAGGGGAGTTTTCCTCTCCACTGTCGCTTCATGCATGCTCAGTATGAGGGATTGCTGCAAAGCCATCAACAATGCAGACGACTGTCCACTGTGGCTCTACGCTCTTTCAGGAGGAGTGAATGCTGCTTGGAGAGACTTGATGCAACCTGCTGGGTTTCCTTAGAGAGGAAACTTTCTCACCAACCTGGAGGATCTGATGGAGTCTGACTTTGGAAAGAGACTAGAGATGACATGTGTTGTGAATTGGTGCTATATAAATAAAATTTAATTAATGTACCTCCAAATAAATCAAATTGAACTACTTTTCTCATGAGGTGAACTCTTTACTACTCAGTCCAGAATCACGCAACACGGAGGGGGCCTGCCTAACAATAAAAACAATCCACCATCCAGGATGGTGTTCAAGCTATCTGCAGGCCTTCAGCCACCGCCAACCCTCCTTATTGTCCTTGTAACACCAGTAACACCAGCACTAATTCATAATACCAACACTGATGGCAGATAAAAACGGAGAGTAGTTCCACCAGTGACGTAAACGCTGAATGCAGCGGACATAATAGGTAAATTTTCAGAGGAACAGGTTTGGCAGGTTCACAGTTGAAGCATCAATTTCTGTTTTTAAGTTTCGACGTTCCAAAGAGAGTAACAGATTTGTGCTTAAGGTCGGTTTAATGTGCTTGGGGGTTATGATTCGGTCTGTCAATCACTGACTTAAGGTGTGTTTGAGTGATTATACTTTATTTTAATTTAAAAGTTGTAGGATAAGCACTTTAAGTCCCAGGCTGAGTTTTAAAGCATCTGTGTTAATTATATCAGTTTAGTGGCTGAAATCCAGTTCTATTCGATTCTGGAGGTTTTTTCCCTAAACATTTTGACCTTCTCAACATGGCGCCGGGAAGCAGACACGTTGGCACCGGAATTGGGTCGGCCGCCGCGCCTGCGCAGTGGCTGTGCCAGGGTCCCTGTAAAGATGTCTGAGCAGGCGGGGAGGGAGCGGAGCGGACGACTGGAAAGCAGCGCGGAGAAACTCCAACTGTCTGCCGTTTCACCGCGCAAGGTAAGAGCAGCAGAGCCCGCAGGGCTCCTCCGAACACACCGACAGCCGGCTGAAGGTTTCGTAATGCGGATGGAGGAGGTTCCAGGGCTGCGGAGCCGAAGGGTCGACATTCCGGAGCAGAAATGTTGGTCACGGCGCATAGAGCTGTGGCAGGGGCGTGTCCGCCATCTTTGAGAGGAGCTGGATCTTAGCAGCAGCAGTAAGTCGGAGCTCAGAGTCCGACTAAACCTTTTATTTCTCGCTGTGAGAGCAGCCGCCGGCTCGGATCGCCGGGTCCACGGGGATTTAGCCCCTTTCGGCCGGCCTGGTCGCTCCGGGGAGCCGTTGTAACTGCCGCGGTCTCCCGGAGCAGAGCGCGGGCTTCGAGCGGCAGCCGCAGCCTTTTGTTGTCCTCCTCCCCCTCCTCCCTGTTTGCGCTGGCTCACAGCGCGCATGCGTGTAACCATGGCGCTCGTTCCTGCGTCTGAGAAGAAAAACCCAGAAAACTTGAAACAGAAACATCTGCAGCCGGTCGGCCGGGTCCGGGTCTGGTTCCGGGACCACCTTCCAGGTCCTGGTCTGGGTCCGGACCACCTTCCAGGTCCGGGTCCGGACCACCTTCCGGGACCAGGTCCAGGTCCGGACCACCTTCCGGGACTGGGTCCAGGTCCGGTCACGGACCCGGACCACCTTCCAGGTCCGGGACCAGTTCCGTGACCGGACCTGGACCTGGTCCC
This sequence comes from Fundulus heteroclitus, assembly GCF_011125445.2. Lineage (NCBI taxonomy): Eukaryota > Metazoa > Chordata > Actinopteri > Cyprinodontiformes > Fundulidae > Fundulus > Fundulus heteroclitus. Next base: position 737,019 of record NC_046380.1, on the reverse strand, counting down.
GGAAGGTGGTCCGGGTCCGGACCACCTTCCGGGACTGGGTCCAGGTCCGGTCACGGACCCGGACCACCTTCCAGGTCCGGGACCAGTTCCGTGACCGGACCACCTTCCGGGACTGGGTCCAGGTCCGGTCACGGACCTGGAAGGTGGTCACGGACCTGGAAGGTGGTCACGGACCCGGACCACCTTCCAGGTCCGGGACCAGTTCCGTGACCGGACCACGATCCGGGACCAGGTCCAGGTCCGGACCACTGAACTGACCTGAGGATGATCTGCTGGCTGAATGAAGACTCTTAACGCTGTGAGGTGGTAGAAACAGGTCCAGGTTGGGTCCATGGTCTCTGCCGGGTCAGATCCAGCCCAGACTCCATTGCCCACCTGAGTGAAATGGCTGGACCACCTGGGCATGGTCTCTGCTGCTGCACACCTGAATTAACTCTTTACATGCCAGCATGGCGGCAGAACGTTAATCAGCCATTGATGTAAGAGCGCTGTCTGGAGGCAGGAAACACCTGAAACAGGACGGCTCTGAGCACCTGTGCTGTAGAGGTAGAGGGTCACCTGTGATCCAGGTGTGTTGAAGCAGAGCCGCATCTGGTCCTGCAGCTACGGATCGTCCCTATTGCTGCATCTAAACACCTGGAACCTTTATAACTGTTATCTGAGGCTTTATTAAACCCAAAGACCTTCAGGCTGCTGGTTCAGACTTTTATAGACGGAGTTTGGAGGCATTTACTGATCTGATTGATTGATGAACTTTATTGTCCCAAAAGAAATGTGTCTTATTACAGACTCTGGCTGCTAAATAGTCCAAACTATGACACCACATTCACACATAAAAACACTACTATTGAAATTCCTTTATAAGAAAAATAAATGCATAAAAGAAGCATCTCAGTTAGTTTAAAATGTTGGATACTGTTGCCTGTTCCACTATTTACTGTTTGATACAGTTTATTACTTTGATGGAAAGCAGAACAAATGAGTTCTTACAGCGGTTCAGTCTACAGGCAGAAACTGTTCCTCTGAATAAAGAAAATAAACGGAGTCTGAGATGATTTTCTGGCCTGTCCCTGACTGGCTCTTTGAGTCAGTCAGGTAAGTTTGGCCGTCCTTTGGCCAGACAGGTGACCAACCTGCTGCTCTTTTACCGTGCTGTGATAGAGAGCATCATCAGGCACAGTAGAAGAGCAGCAGGACACCAAAGGCCCTCAACCTGCGCAGAAAATGTAGATTTCAGTATTTTAGCTGCAGATCAAGTAGATGTTGGCTGCCGGATCTAAACTAATATAAAATAATAAAAGTTAATGGTGTCTCTGGTTCCAGTTGAACGTTCAGTTTGAACTCTTCTGATGTTGGACCATCCAGAGCAGAACCTGCGTGTCTTTTGTTCTGCCGCCAGGTGATGAGCAGCTGAAATGTCCAATAACAGCCAGGGATCCGTGAAGGGGGAGGCGGCCACCATGGCCCCGCCCTCTGGCTCCGCCTCCTCTCATGGACCGCCCCTTTCCCCGTCCACCACCTCCAAATCACCTGAGCTCCCAGGTACGTACACCTCTGTCTCCCTGTACCTGGGTCCTTCACACCTGTCTCCCTTTCAGTTGTCTCACCTGTGTCCTGACAGACGAGTTGGTCCAGGCCGGATGGTCCAAGTGCTGGTCCAGGAGGGAGAACCGGCCGTACTACTTCAACAGGTTCACCAACCAGAGCCTGTGGGAGGTACCTGTGCTGGGTCAGCACGACGTCATCGTAAGTTCCCCTCACACCTGCAGCCGGGCGACCGGTCGGCCGCCGTACCTGACGGATGTCCGTCTCCCTGCAGTCTGACCCGCTGGGCCTGAACGCGGCGCCCGCAGAGGGCGGCGACGGTAGCCTGGGCAACGGCCAGAGGAAGAGGAGGAGCTCTGAGGAGCAGGGGGCGGGGCCTAACAGCATCAAACGGGCCAAGGTAAGACGCAGCCTCGTTTGGTACCGAGATCAGCAGAGCTGGCAGGTAGCTGAGCCCTGACCTGTCTGCAGGTGGAGCCGACCACGCCCATCTCTCCCAGCACACCTGGCACACCTGCAGCCAAACCCTGGAGCTCCGCCCCCGAGGAGAAGCAGGTTCCTACGGCCACGCCCACAACAGCCACTCCGGCCCCTGCCCCATACAGACCGGCGGTGTGAGTACCCAGAACCTGCCCCCCCCCCCCCCCCCCCCCCCCCCCCCCCCAGCAGCAGGACCCATTGATTAGCCGTCGTTGTTGTTTCAGGATCTACTGGGACCTGGATGTTCAGACCAACGCCGTGATCAGAGAGCGCTCAGCAGCCAATCACCTGCCGCCGCACCCGGAGATCGAGCTGCAGCGCGCGCAGCTGGTCACCAAGCTGAGGCAGCACTACCACGAGCTGTGCCACCAGAGAGAAGGTGAGAACCTCTGAGAAGATCAGCAGCGTCTCACCTGGACCTCTGACCAATGCCCCCCCGTCTGCCCAGGTATCGACCCGCCCCGCGAGTCCTTCAACCGATGGCTGCTGGAGAGGAAAGTCATCGATAAGGGCGTCGACCCGTTGTTGCCGAGTGAATGTGAGCCCGCCGTCTCTCCGTCCATGTTCCGGGAGGTCATGAACGATATTCCCATCAGGTACGCCAGGCTCAGCGCCAACAGGAACCGCTAACCAGACCCAGATCCTTCTTTCCTCAGCTGGTGTCGCACTAAAGGTGCAGGTGTGCTGTTAGTTACGCTGGACAGGAAGTGGCTAGGCGGCAGCAGACAGCGCTTCTCAGGAGTAAAGGGAAGAAGCCAGAGTTAAAAGTTTTAAGGAAAATGTGTCCAGAATGTTCTCTGCTCCGTGTTTGAAGCTTGGACTCCCATGAAGCTTTGTGTCTCAGCCAGATCTGTTAAATAACGACGGCTGACTGGGATCACAGCGAGTGACTCTGGTTCTGACCGGAAACAGATCACATGTGACAGTAAAACACAGTTAAAGTCTATATAGTGCTTTAAGTCCACATTTAACTTAATTTACATTCAATTTCTGCCTTCAAAATGAAGAATTGTGTGATTTATATTAGTAGATCGTTCTGTTTGTCAAAGCTTCTGAAATAGTTGCTGGTTCAATGTCTTTATTTCCCAGCCCTGGTTTAGTGTGAGCAGTATAACTGCCTCAGTGACGTAAAGCAGCGCCCCCTAGTGGCCAAACGTTCCACGGTGCTGCTTTAAGAAGCCTGTTCTGGGGCGGGTGGGCCGCCTGATTGATCCTGATTGATCCTGATTGATCCGCCTGATTGATCCTGATTGATCCTGATTGATCCGCCTGATTGATCCTGATTGATCCTGATTGATCCTGATTGATCCGCCTGATTGATCCTGATTGATCCTGATTGATCCGCCTGATTGATCCTGATTGATCCTGATTGATCCTGATTGATCTGCCTGATTGATCCTGATTGATCCGCCTGATTGATCCTGATTGATCCGCCTGATTGATCCTGATTGATCCTGATTGATCCGCCTGATTGATCTTGATTGATCCTGATTGATCCTGATTGATCCGCCTGATTGATCCTGATTGATCCTGATTGATCCTGATTGATCTGCCTGATTGATCCTGATTGATCCACCTGATTGATCCTGATTGATCCTCCTGATTGATCTGCCTGATTGATCATGATTGATCCTGATTGATCCTGATTGATCCGCCTGATTGATCCTCCTGATTGATCCGCCTGATTGATCCTGATTGATCCTGATTGATCTGCCTGATTGATCCTGATTGATCCACCTGATTGATCCTGATTGATCCTCCTGATTGATCTGCCTGATTGATCCTGATTGATCCTGATTGATCCTGATTGATCCTGATTGATCCTCCTGATTGATCCTGATTGATCCTGATTGATCCACCTGATTGATCCTGATTGATCCTGATTGATCCACCTGATTGATCCTCCTGATTGATCCTGATTGATCCTGATTGATCCACCTGATTGATCCTGATTGATCCTGATTGATCCACCTGATTGATCCTGATTGATCCTGATTGACGGGTGTTGCATTGGTGTGTCTGGCAGGTTGTCCCGTATAAAGTACAAGGAAGAGGCTCGCAAGCTGCTCTTCAAATACGCCGAGGCTGCCAAGAAGATGATCGACTCCAGGTGAGGCCCAGCTGACCAATCACAGGGACGTATACCGCCAGGTGTGCAGGCAGTGGCTAATGTTGTGCTGTGACTTGTAGAAATGCGAGTCCAGAGAGCAGGAAGGTGGTGAAGTGGAACGCCGAGGACACCATGAACTGGCTGCGCAGAGATCACTCCGCCAGCAAGGAAGACTACATGGTAACGCCACGACCAACCAATCAGGAGCTCAGCTGCTGCTCCACAGCTGCAGGTAGAGTCTCACCTGTGTGCTGTGTCTGCAGGACCGGCTGGAGCACCTGAGGCAGCAGTGTGGGCCTCACGTCACCGCTGTGGCCAAAGACTCAGTGGAAGGAATCTGCTCCAAGATCTACCAGCTGTCCGCCGAATACAGCCGCCGCCTGAGGCAGACGCACCTGAGCCTGCTGCAGGACCCCTCCACAGGTACACCTGCTGGCGTGGTGTCGGGGACCGGCGGCGTATGGATCAGTAGAACTGACCCGTGTTCTGGTTCCGTCTGCAGAGACGTGCGCGTCGCCTCCTCAGTCGCGGCTGGTGTACTGCTACCCGGTCCGCCTGTCGATCCCCACGCCCGCCCTGCCCCGGGTGGAGCTGCACTTTGAGAACGACGTGGCGTGTCTTCGCTTCAGAGGAGAGATGGTCAAAGTCAACAGAGGACACTTCAGCAAGCTGGTTAGTAACCACCAGAACCAGAACCTGGACCGGAGCTGCGGCTCTGACCGGGCGTGGAGCTTCATCTGGTCTCAGGAGGGGAGGAGCTTATTCTCCAGAACTTTACGACCCACGCAGTAAAACATTTCACGCCTTTATTTCTGCTGATTAAAGCTTTGGGCTTCTCTGCTCTCAGAACCGGGTCTGGGCTCCGCGGCATAGAGGCCTCAGTGGTTCTGCTGAGGTTCTAGAAGCCCGGATTGCTTTGCCAGCGGCCTTCAGGTCATCTGCTTGTTGGTTCTGGTCTCTCTAATCTTCCTCTGGGCCTCAGGTCAGGACCAGCTTTTGGTACCGTTGGCAGTGTGGGTCGGTACCAGAACTCTGGACCTCCAGCACCACGGCTCCTGGGCCTCTCCTCTCTCCCTCCAGGTTCTGGACCTTGGTTTCTATTTAAAATGCAGAATGCTGCTGTGAGCAGCGTCTGGTTCCTTTGCTCCTGAGCCCAGTGAGACGCTTGTAGCCCACGTGTTGGGCCCGGTTCTGGAGGTTGCTGGTCTTCCTTCCACTCAACTTCCTGTTACCTGCTGAGGTCCAGAACCGCGTGCTGCTCCACGGACCTCAGGCCCACCGGCGCTGGTACCGTCCCAACGCTGTCGGTACCGGGCCGCCTCGGGCCAAAGCTGCCGATGGACATCATCATCCCGTCATTACACCTCCTGTTGAAAGTGAAGAGAGGCCCAGAGCGGTCCACGGATCAGAACCTGGTGCTGAGCTGTCCTGGTTCCTCCAGAACCTTCCAGAACCCTCCAGGACGTGTGGCCTCAGGTGGATGGACTCCAGCGGTGATTCAGCAGCAGACGGCAGCGCCTCCTGGTGGCCGGAGGTGGTCAGGATCTGGTCACTGTGGGGTGATGGTGTCACACGGAGGAGGCCAGGGTGGAGAAGGTCCTCCAGGTGTGGAGAAGGTCCTCCAGGTGTGGAGAAGGTCCTCCAGGTGTGGAGGGTCCTCCTGGTGTGGAGAAGGTCCTCCAGGTGTGGAGAAGGTCCTCCAGGTGTGGAAGGTCCTCCAGGGTGGAGAAGGTCCTCCAGGTGTGGAGAAGGTCCTCCAGGTGTGGAGAAGGTCCTCCAGGTGTGGAGAAGGTCGTCACTTCTCTGCCTCCCTGGAGAAGCTTACTCCTAATCTGGGGTCCAGATTTGATGCAGAGATGTTTTAAATGTTTTCACAGTGGAAGCGTTCCTGGTCCATGTTCTTGATTTAATGTGACCGGAGGTCATTTTTCTGCCTCTGGCTGCAGACCAGGTCTCTGCACCTTGTGACGGAGGAGCCGGCGGGTCCCTGAAGGTGTTTTGTAGGGGCTCTGCAGGATTAGGGGATACCTTGGTGGTGGTTGAGGTTTGGACCTCTGCATTGAGCTGGAGAGTCTCACCTGTCTCACCTGTCTGTTGCAGGAGCTGCTGTACAGGTACAGCTGCATTGACGACCCTCGCTTTGAGAAGTTCCTGGCCAGAGTCTGGTGCCTCCTCAAGAGATACCAGGTGAGCTGACTCCTCTCCGGTTCCCGTACCTGTACGCTGACGGCTTGGCTAACCAGGTGTGTGTCTGCAGGTGATGTTTGGCAGCGGCGCTAACGAAGGGACCGGTTTGCAGGGCGCGCTGCCGGTGCCGGTGTTCGAGGCGCTGAATCGGCAGTTTGGAGTCACCTTCGAGTGTTTCGCTTCGCCGCTCAACTGCTACTTTAAGCAGTTCTGCTCGGCTTTCCCCGACATCGACGGCTTCTTCGGGTCCAGAGGGTGAGGCTGCTGTCGGGTCAGCAGGGGGCGCTCTTTCACTGTGTCCTGGTGCTGATGAGTGGTGTGTTTCAGGCCCTTCCTGTCCTTCCGGCCCGTGAGCGGCTCGTTTGAAGCCAACCCGCCGTTCTGTGAGGAGCTGATGGACGCCATGGTGACCCACTTTGAGGTGAGAACCAGCCGGCCCCGCCCCGTTCCTGTCTGGACCGCCGCTCACCGCTCTGTGTCTCTGTGTCTGTCAGGAACTGCTGAATCAGTCTTCCGAGCCCTTGTCCTTCATCGTCTTCGTTCCTGAGTGGCGGGACCCGGTGACGCCGGCTCTGACCCGGATGGAGGCCAGTCGGTTCCTGCGCCACCAGCTGAACATACCGGCCTACGATCACGAGTACCGCTCTGGGAGTCAGCACGTCTGCAAGCGGTACCGGTCCTGCAGCCGTCCCACACTAGTGCTGCTTCTGATGGGACGGGTCCAGCTTGTCTCTGAGGCCGTTATTAAACTCGTTATGGAGCTGGCAGATTTAAGTCTGAAGCTTAATTAAGTTTTATTAGTTAGTTTTATCAACTTTTCCTTCTGACTGGAAGTGGTGGAAGTTTTGGAGCGACCCAGTCTGAGTCTGCAGGGAGCTAGAGCTAAGGGGAGGGGGGGGGGGGTTCCTGTCGTATAAATTTCATTTAAAAAATAAATTTATTTTACTTTTACCCACCTTTATAATCCAGGGTGGACTCAGCAGCAGCTCTGATGCGTGGAAACAGAGCGGCTCTCCTCTCTGCTCGCTTTGCTCCATGCAGGGCTTTCAGGACGAGGCAGCTGCCTGTGAGACAGCGCTGAGGGATTAGAACAACTCGTGAAGCTGCTAAATGGCCAGAAACAGAGAAAAATCACTTTTTTTTTTTTTAAATAAAAGTTGCTAGAGGTGTCTTAAAAGTCACCAGATATAGCAAGAGAGTCGCTGAGGCAGCAACACTGGACACTAGTTTTCCTTCCCTACTCAGAGCAGTAGCCACCAAAATAAATTTCTAACATAAGGCCAAAATAAACGTAACTTTATATTAAATTAACTTACTAGTTTTATTGTTACTAGCGTGTACTCCGGGCGTTTTGACCTTCATAGTCCTAGCTAGCTGAGCACCTAGAGCCGCCTCCTGTCAGCAGAACAGAGAGAGACTGATGCTGCGTCCTGCAGACCGCCTGCTGGGAGCAGCTCAGTGTCGCATATCAAACATTTTGGTGTGACGACTTCTTGCTGCTGAGAAGTTTGTGTGACCCCTCGTCTGCCTTGAGTATGCGTGGATCTCTGTGAAGTGAACTACACCTGAATATGTGGGGGTCTCTACATGAACTCTTCTAGTTTAGACATTACAGTCAGGCAGTCTGTAGACAGCTCAGGGGTCCTCAGGTAGTCACACAGTGTACCGTAATGCTCCTAATATCCACTGAGCAGAGCGGCTTCATTGTTCACCAAAGTCCTACTTAAACATTTTAACAGATTTCTGAACACATTGTACCGCATAGAATCAGTCAGTAAACACAACGGTCATCATAGATAAGGAGCACCATCAGTTTTTGAGAAGATTTAAGGATTTTAAGTGCGCCTTATAGTCTGGAATATACGGTAAATGTTCTCACTGCGGATGTCCTGCTTGGGGGGCCATACTGACTTGTAAATGTTTTTTTTTTCAGCGACGAGATGTACTACCGGGCCGTTCATGGTACCGCCGTGCTCTTCCTCCAGAATGACGCAGGATTTGCCAAGTGGGCCCCGACACCAGAACGTCTGGCTGAGCTGAGCACGGCGTACCGCCCCACGCTGCCCCGCACTTCCTCGCTCTCCTCCCCTGGCCCCGCCCAGTCGGCTGCTGGAGACAAAGACTCCACCCCTAAGGCCTCTGATAGGACACAGAGCGGGATGATGTCACCTGGTGGCCATGACAACAACAACAACAACGGCAGCAGCAGTAGCAGCAGCCCTCAGGACAAGCTCACTGCTGTGTAGAGGGGCGTGGTCTGCAGTGGCCACGCCCCTTCATGTAAATGTGTGTTTACAAACGTCACTCGGCCCTCTCAAACTGTCCCTCACCAGCACCTGTAGCACATCCTCACCTCTAATCGATAATCTACCACCACCATCAGGGGGCGGAGCCTCATTTAAACCTCACGTCTTTGTTTGTCGGCTGCTCTGATTGGTTGAAGCTCACCTGAAGCTCAGTGATGTCAGCGTGTATTGATAAAAGCCCTGATCTGTCGTTGCGTCCCTCTGAGGCTGGTGATTGGTTGTCATGGCAGCTATCATTTCTGGGACTCGTCCAGAATCTTATCTCCTGAGGAGAAAGCAGAACCCAAGCGGGCAGAGGGGCGGGGCCGCAGCGGCAGAGGGGCGGGGCCACAGCGGCAGGGGCGGGGCCGCAGCGGCAGAGGGGCGGGGCCGCAGAGGGGCGTGGCTTCAGGTCATTGGGTTTCCATCATCGTTCTCTCCTGCCCATCATCAGAAACCTTAAAGACGTCCTTTTAATCCAGATGGTTTGCTTTTCCAGTCCAAATCAATCAGGTTCTGACATTTCCTCCTAGTTCACAACAAGAAGAACGTTTCTGTTGTTTTTAGTCATTCAGAGACGGCTGTTAAATCAGCCCGGCCCAGTTGGTCTCAAGCAGGATTATTGGATTTAATGCCTTTATTTCTTCAGTCTAATCTAGTTAGAGCCTAAACTGGTCTGGTGGGTTTGGTCGACCCATTCCAGCCCAGATTACTCCTCATCAGGGGTCTTCAATCCTGGTCCTCAGGATCCTCTGTCCTGCTTGTTTTAGACGTTTCTGCTGCACCACGCCTGCATCAAATGGTTGCATGAGGCCCTCAGCAGCCATCAGGGGCTGCAGAGGCTCTTCATCACCCGTTTGTGTAGGCCAGGTGTGTGGCGGCAGGAAACACCTGAAACAGGCAGGAAGCGGGTTGAGGATCCAGAGGGATGCTGCGTTGTGTAACGGGAAGCGGTCAGACCCGGTCTGAAGGTTTGTGGTTCTGCAGGAACGGGTTATTCTGGGTTGATCTGGACAGAACCCGCTGTTCTGGTTGTGTCCATGTTGGAAAAATAAATGTGAAATACCTGGCTCCTCCCACTTCTCTGCTCTGGTGGCTGAGTGCTCTCTGATTGGCTGGTGGTGGACCTATCAGATGCCTGTCTGTGTAGATATTGTACAGCTGGACTGATCTGAGGTCTGTTGTTTGTTTTGCTGTTGAACAGTTTTTATTTGGTCTAATTTAACCTTTTTAAAGGGATGAAATGTGTTTGTGTTTTCATTCACAGTTTGTTTTAACCAAACCAAAGCGTTAAATGATGTAAATGAGTGTACAGCAGAGCTGGGACCCTCCTGCTCTCTGCATGAAGGCGCTGGACTCTGAACGGTGGGTGGGTGGAGGAAGTTCAAACCTCCACTCCAGTCTGCTCCGGGGTCCTTTCAGCTTCTGTGTAAATTCAGTCTGTCCTTCATACTGCCTGAAGATAACCTGCAGCTTCTCTCCTAGTAAAATATATATATCCAGCCCAGCAGCAGTCCGTCACCTCGTCCTTCTGTACACACTCACACCGTCACATGATCAGGCCGCCGTTGGCTTCATAAAGCCTGCAAACCAAACCAGGCAGAAACGGATCCTGACGGAACCAGCCAGGTTCTGGACCCAGCCAGGTTCTGGAACCAGACAGGTTCTGGACCCAGCCAGGTTCTGGACCCACGCTGCATGTGGGGTGGCTGGGCTCTGCCTCATGCATAAGTGAGGGACGCCATCGCTCACGGGTCTAAGGTGGTTTGTCTCATCAGTCCTGAACCTTCTGGGGATTTCCAGCTCTGTCAGCAGGGACTCAAAGTCTGAAATGAGAAGTTTGCAATGCTGGAATGGATCAGAAGCAGCTTTAGCCTCCAGGTATGTCCCATCTGAGGAAATGGACTCTAGATGGTAGAACAAGACTGATAAAACCAGTGTGCAGTACAGAAAACACCTCAACAAGCAGGCAGGTTGATACGATGATGCAGAGAGCAAAGGATTAAATAGATGAGGATTATATTTGGTGGAGCACAGTTTATAGAATATTATGATGCGTACAGCAGTGAAATAAGGGATAAACACCTGGTAGGCGGTACCCAGTCACTGGCTCATGGGGCAGGAGTTGAACCAGAGACTCCTGGTTAGTGGGGGAGTGAGAGGAGAAACTGGTCCAAATTATATGACGGCTAAGCTCCAGCTGTTCACCAGGGTCTGGTTTATAAAATATTGCTTAGGGTGTAGGTTTGTGTACGGCCAAAAAAAGTCCAGATTTCTAAAAATGCTCACCAGCTGGACCAGAACATCTGGTAGCAGGTTCCTCCTCAGGTTCCTCCTCAACATGCCCACATCCAACCATAAACAGTCGCTGCAAAGCAGCTCATGAAGGTTAATGTGGATTTAAATCAGCTGATCGGTATTTCATGGTTACCAGTGGCAACCATGAAGAAAAGAGAAACGATGAAATGTCCCAGAAATCGTTTATCAAATGTTAAAATCAGACGTAAAAGATCAGATGTTGTCTACATTGAAAGAACTCGTTAAAAAGTGAGCCTGATTGATGTCGGATGACCTTCTCACCGTGCTCCATGTGGACATCTCTCTGGTCTAGATCTAGTTCCCCTGAAATAATCTCTGTGACTCCTGCTGCTTCACCCAAGGATCCTCACCAGGCTGCTGTCTAAATGTAAAGTCAGCACAAATAAACCAGCAGGGACCTGGAGCCTGAACATCTCCCCCAGCCAGAGGAGAAACATCAGCCTCTCCTCCTGCAGCTCCACCAGGTGACCTCCTCCCTGAAGAAGGTCACCACCAACCAGGCTGCAGGTCCAGACATGGAGTCAGCCCGGACGCTTAGATCATGTTCTGACCAGCTAGCAGGACATCTGGACATCTTCATCCTCTCCACGCTTCCTGCCTCTCTGAAATCCTCCATAATCGTTCCTGTCCCCCAGAAACCAACCATCTCCTGCCTCAGTGACCATCGTCCCATCGTTCTGACCCCCGTCATCAGGAAGAGCTTCCAGAGGATCCTCCTGAAGTCCATGAAGGACGGTGTCCCTGCTGGACAGCCTGCAGTTCACTTACAGGGAGAACGTCTCCTCAGAGGACGCTGTATCATCAGCACTCAGCTCTAACTCACCTGCAGCAGAACATCACCTGTCAGGATGCTCTTCATGGACTTCAGCATCAGCACGGTGCTCCCAGACATGCTGGCTCTGAAGCTCCACAGCATGGGTTCTCCACCTCTCTGCTCCTGGATCAGTGACCTCCTCACCAACAGACCCAGGAGGTGAGGATGGAGAACATCTGCTCCACTGATCCTCAGGAACACCACAGGGCTATGTCCTCAGTCCAGCTCTCTTCACCCAGGACTGTCCTGCAGGAGTTAGGCTTATATTATATTGTATTATACGATTTGTAAAAACAAAAAAAAACAAAACAAACAATTCTAACCCTGAAGGCCGCTACGGAGAAATGCATGCAGCGCCCCCTGTGGTTTAACAGCTGTACTAACACATTATTTCAGGAGGTTTTTATTTTGAAACCTGGAGCCTGACGCTAAAGCTTTTATTTTGACTTTCTCTGGCCGGAAACGAGCCAGTGTAAGCGGAAGTACGAGCAGTGTAGCTTCCTGGAAGTAAACATCAAACTTAGATCGATTATTGATCAGCAGCTGACAGTAAAACCAGCTTTTAAACTCCGACCCGATCACAGAACCGAACCCGTGCCGGAAATCCGCGGCGTTAAGCACCGCCGGCTTCCGCTACTTTAGCCACCGTTAGCCTAGCCTAGCTGGGTTAGCTCGGTTCCATCCGGAGCTGACTGGATCAGAACGAACCGCTGCAGAACCGGAACCGGGTTCGGGATGGGAGCCCACCGCAGCGAAGGCGGCCGAGAGTGGCTGGAGCAGGTCGGAGCAGAAAACCCGGACCAGAACCCGGTACGGAACCGGAAGAGACGCAGCTAGTGGCGGCTAACGGGCAGCTCCCGGTTTATTTAGTTTCTCAAGTTTAGATTTCATTACTTTAATTGGTCTCTATTTCTTAGTAATTATTTAAAACTGCAATTGAGTTACATTCCTGCTTTTTTAGGTTTCAGTTTAGTTTATTTTTAGACTTTTAAATGTATTTGTGTTTTTTCTTTTACCTTTTTTACGTTTCTTTTTATAATTTTCAGATGATTATTTATTTGATTTATTCTGTCTGTTTATATTTTATATTCTTGAAAAAGTATATTTTTTTCAACTATAGATTTAGGGTTAAATAACTTCTTAACACTTAGTTTAATATTAGCTTATTGAGTAAAATATGCTAAGATTAAGTTAATTTAACTTAAGTCACTAATAAAAATGTTATTTTTTTAAGGTTATCAATACTACATGATGACTTTAATCTGATTTCTGTGCTTTGTTGCTCAATCGAGCAAAAGGTTTTTATATTGTTCACATTAAGAAGCATCTAAAGATCTATGAGCTTTATCTAAACTTTGATGATCAGAACAGACTGGGGGTTAAAATGTTCTGGAAGCAAAGTTCTGGGTCTCTTCTGGACCTGAAACCATTTCCTGGTTTATCAGGAAGATAACAACAACGGACTGGAAGGTGAATCTGGATTAAAATGATTCGTTTCTCCTGCAGATTTACTTGATATGTTAGTTTTGTATCAGGAAATGCATCAGATTTCTCTCTGAAGGGGAAATAATATGACCAGTTTATGTTTTTATTTACATTTTCATAAAAATTACACTTTTACTCATTTATCCACTTGTCAATAAGAGAAGAGCAGCTTTTAGCGCCCTAAATCGGTCCAAATTCAGCCTTCAGGCTCACGTTCTGCTGACATGTCGGCCCGACTCAGACGGCCCCCCCACCTGTAGAACCTGCAGGACTTCAGCGCCGACGACCAGCTCTCAGAACCGCGGTTCTATCAGCTTCAGGTCTGGACCCAGTAGTCTGAATGATGTAAATGTAGTGAGAACTGAGCTGGTCCAGCGGTCCATATAGCGGTGATAAAACGCTGCCCTGGTTCTGAAAGCTGAGCGGTTTAGAAAAACATGACAATTAATAAAATCCTGGTTAAAAAGATCCTGTTTCTTCAAGTTTAAACAACCGATGGCAACAAGACAGAAGATGTTTGGTGAGCATCTATAATGTCGGCTGAGAAGTTTCTCCACGGAACGGTTTAGAGAAGAAATAACTTAATAAATAGAAAGATGGTGAATCGGACCTCCTGGAACCCAGAGACCCAGTTTCTGACCGGTAATCATCTGGTTGTAGAAGCCGTGGAACCTGATGATCAAACACAGACACGTTCAGAGACGAGGACGCCGCTCACACACCACTGTCAGGTCCGTGCGCCCAGACACCGGTTCTGTTGTTTGACCCGGTCCAGTCGACCCGGTCCAGTCGACCCGGTCCAGTCGACCCGGTCCAGTCTAATCCCGGTCCTTCTCTCACCTGTGAGCAGCTACACGGACCCTCAGGTGTCCATGGACCTGCTGAGGGCGGTGCTTCAGCCCAGCTTCAATGATGATATCATGGCTGTGTTCAGGAAGTACCAGAAGGTCTGAGCTCACACTGAGGGGGCGGGGCCACCTGCGGGCAGGTACGGGGTGTGACCAGGTGTGTTTGTGTTGCAGTTCTTTGAAAAGGCAGCAGAGAACGTGAAGGAGAACGTAGGTGAAGACGTCCAGACGGATCAGCTGATCAGGGAGGCCTGCAGGAACGTTCTGGAACATGTGAGGTCACTTCCTGTTTCGTCTCTTAATGCTTCAGTCACATGACCGGCTGAACTCACCCGGTTCTGGATGTCATCACCAGGCCAAACAGCTGTTTCCAGAGGTGGAGGGGAAAAGGCCGGGGTCAGAGGTCACAGTGAAGGTACACAGACTATGACCGACCAATCAGAGCAGGCCGTGCCCTCACATGGTTCTGATCCGATGCTCTTGTTGTGCAGAGATCCAGAGCAGCTGATGAAGACTTTATTCTCAGAGGAAGCCCGATCCCCAAGAAGGTGATCTGTGAATCTGGTGTCAGGCGGGGCTGGGTAGAACGCCATATTTTAAAATTAGCTTTAATTGTTACATTTTATTTATGTAGCTCCAATTAACAGCAGTGTGAACGCTCATCTGCCTCCACCCACTGGGGCACATTGACCCAGGAGTACTTTCTATGTTAGAGAAGACAGAGCAGAGACACAGAAAGCTCAGAAGCTCACATTGACCCAGGAGTACTTTCTATGGTAGAGAAGACAGAGCAGAGACACAGAAAGCACAGAAGCTCACATTGACCCAGGAGTACTTTCTATGTTAGAGAAGACAGAGCAGAGACACAGAAAGCTCAGAAGCTCACATTGACCCAGGAGTACTTTCTATGGTAGATGTTAATAGAGGATGATCTGCCTCCCCTGATGATGTCACAGCTAAAAGAACACCAGACCAGGTGTACCTTCAATGAAGAGAAAAATGACAGAGAACAAAAAGTTAAAAGCTGAAATAACAACAAACAATGCAGATTGGAGAACAGTAGGAGAACTCAGCAGAGAGAGAGAAATGGACCCTGATGTCCTCCAGCAGCCTAAGCCTATAGCAGCATAACTATAGAGGTAGCTCAGGGTAACATGAGCCACTCTGACTAGAAGCTTTGTCACAAAGGAAAGTTTTAAGATTAGTCTTAAAAGTAGACGGGGTGTCTGCCTCACGGACCAAAACTGGGAGGAGCCTGATAGCTAAAGGATCTGCCTCCCATTCTACTTTTAGAGACTCTAGGAACCATCCATCATCCAGCTTAGAACATGGAAACGATCTATTCTATATAACCAATTAGGATTGCCTGTAAAATGCAGCACAGATCTCCTTTGCCGTATATTTTAGTTAATCTTGATTCAGGCGTAATTTGCCTGTGTGGCAAATCAGAGGCACTAGTTTTCCATAAAGGCAAGTTTATCAGAACTGCTGGTAAAGGCTGGACCGGGTTCTGGTGTTTGTGGACCGGTTCCGGTGGAGGATACAGGCCCAGAACGTGACGTTTGATACAGAAGCTCGTTTCATTCGCTCTGCTGCTGCTCACCTGAAACTGGTGAGGTGTTCAGGGACATTACGGAAAACGTGGCTTCCAGCTAAGGCTAATTTATGATCTTGTGTGGCATAAATTATATTTAAATAAAGGCGTGTGGCCCAGCCCTGCGATGGAGGTGTTGACCCGTCCATTTAACTCTGCTGGTTCTGTGTCCGCAGAGGAAAGCTCGTCCAGGTCCCGTTGTCTCCTCGGACCGTTCTGTCAGCTACTCTGTGTGAGTACCTGACAGGTGACATCATCAGCATCCAGGTAGATCATAACACCTGATCAGGCTGTGTTTCTGCCCTCAGGGTGAAGCCGAAGGCGGAGCCGGTGAAGAAGGAGGGGCCAAAGGTGGGTCAGCTACTGCCACCTGGTGGTGGGGTTAGAGACAGGAGCTGGTAGACTCACCTGTCCTGAGCTCACCTGTTGCTGTGTGTTTCAGTGGGATCCGTCCAGACTCAACGAAAGTAGCACCTTTGTTCTGGGATCCAGAGCCAACAAGTGAGTCACCAGAACCAGTTCCTCTCGTTAATGTGTCAGAACCAGATTTTAAAGATGGAACTCATCATGACTGGAGCTGCAACAACAGATCCACAATTAAACGCTTTGCCAACGAATTTCATTATCGATTCGTTGTGTCGCACGATTACTGCGTTACTCGCCATGTCAGGGAACCGCCTCACCTGCAGAGCGAGTTTAAAAAAATACTTTATAGTTGTCAAGTTTTACAAAGAGCAGCAGGACTTAGGAGAAAACACAGCAACACAGAACGGACTAGATGGTCCTCTCCGTTCAGACAACGCTGTCACCGTCTGTCGGCCGAGCCAGGCACAGCTACATGACGCCACACCTGCACATTCAGACGCTGACAGGTGATGTACCAGGAGAGGTCCCCATGTTCTCACATCCTTCATGTGCTCCGTCTACACGGACCGAGTTTGTCCAACTTTTCTTCCTAGTGGACTTCCAGGTGAGAAGGATTTGTTTCTTAGCCACCGCTGTCGTCTGGGCGGTCGCTCCATAGTCACTGCAGAGCATCCGAAGACGGCCGCATGGGAAAGCTGCGTCCAGAAACGATGCAGATGGCAGCAGAGCGAGTTGAAGGAGGCCAGGCGGTGCCTCCAAATACCGCTTTAGTTGTAGTAAATTCTCCAAATGACGACAGCAGGGGGGTCCGGTCAATATCTAATGTTGGTTCTGTTTCAAAGTGAGGAAAGCCGGCTGGGCCTGTGGGCGGAGTCCTGCGTCTGAAGCACGACTCTGACTGAGCCTCGCTCTGTGCGGTAGCTCGTTAGCTGCTTAATGACAGGAGCGTGTTTACATGAGCAAGGTTCCCTGATCGGGTTCTAAAGGACAGAAAGCGTTCTGAATGCAGAGTTTACAGCTCTCAGAACCACACGGCCCGCTCATGTTCCCTAAAACGACCAGAACGTTTAGTCCCTCTGCCCACAGAAGAACAACGATAAACAGAGGTGTGTTGGGTCTGGACCCGGCCCGGTTCTGAGAGTTTACAATGATTACAGAGACCGGACCTTAACAGAAACACTTTTAGAAGATTTAACCTTCCTGGGAAGAACAATGAAGTGAAACAGTCGGGCTGTTAACGTTCATAAAACAAGTCGTTTTACAGCATTTTAAACACAAAATGCTGTTTAAAAGTCTCTCAAACATTGCAAACTCTCTCAGAAAAATGCTTACCTCCACTCCTCCAAGGTTGGCATCATTAAAAACTAGAGAGTCCGACTTTTTAGACAAAATAAAGCGCGTCTCTGTTGCAGCTGTGCCGCTCTTGTAATCTCACTGCGGAGCTGGGATGTTAAAACTCTCCCTCCCTGTTCACATAGTGACCCACCGGCACTTTCTCATGAGCTGCAGCTGTGACCAATTAACAATGTAACATTCTGCAGCGATGTTTTTCCTCATCTCAACATCTACCACCATAGCTACGCTTATTGAGTGAACTGTTGGCTGTTGCTGCTGTCAGCTGGCCCTCTGGTGGCCACATCCTTTATTTCTCACAGAAACATAACTGCAGGTGAGAAAAGACTCAAACGGATCCATTCTGTGATCAACGCTGCTAGAGAGCACAATTAATTACACAGAAAGTCAAATCTTCAAATGAATTTAAATTACCGCTGTGTGACGTATTTATTGCAGTCAGAGCGTCCATAGAGAGGCAATTTAACCATTTTTATTAGTGTTCCCTTTAAATCACACAATATTCACACACTGACAACAAAATACTAAAAGAACACCCAACCCACAATAAGATAAAGAAAAAAAAGTAAGAAAAACTAAAAATGGTCTTCCTTGTAGTTATTTTGTTGGCGCAAATGAGCCGACGGTACGAATCAGGTAGAATGTCAGTGCTAAACAGGAAGTGAGTCATCAGCCGCTGTGATGTCATCACAGGGCGCTGGGGATGGGCGGGACCAGAGGACGGATTTACATCAAACACGCTGACCTGTTCAAGGTAAGTCTACCTGTCACATGGTGAGCTGCAGGTGAGCTGCAGGTGTGTGGGCGACCAGAGGGGGCGCTGTGCTGACTGTCTGTGTTTCAGTACGCCGCCGACGCCAAGGACAAGCAGTGGCTGGCAGAGAGGCACCACATGAGGGCGACGGGAGGGAAAATGGTGAGGACCTTCTGTCACTAATCAAATGCAGAGAAACGGATCAGAACCTGTTAGTAGCAGAGCGATGGTTCTGTTCTCTGGACCCGCTCCATCCTGGAGCCTTTACAGGAACCCAAACCCCAGACAGCCTCAGAACCAGAACGCTGTCGGCTAGTCTACAGCAATTCTCCGTCCTCCAGGGACAGAAAGATGGCTCCGGTCCGGTCCGGTCCAGTCACCATCAGCTGCTGGGCTTGGACTGAGACGGGCTTTGCTGCATGTCTCACTTTCTACATTTCAGAGAAATTTGGTGTCAAGGCTCCAAGTAGAAAGAGAAAACGAGAGAAACGTGATAAATTCTGGGTGAGATGAAGGCAGCCCGGTTCTGTAGCAGCAGTGAAGGTCCAGTCACTGCAGTAGCCATGCAGGCTGGTTCTGGCCTGGTTCTGTCTGAATGCCGGTCAGGGAGCTTTGGGTCGCCTCTGAAGGACTAGAGAGGGAAATGTAACGTCACTCAGATGTTTCTGAGAGGAAACGAGTCGCTGTCTCCTTCCAGAACCATGAGAACGGCCAAAGTGGACCGTCTTTATCAATCGGACCTTCAGCAGCGTTCTGGCAGCTCCGTCCTCACTCAGGACTCGGACCGGGCCGCTCCAGAACATTTTACTGCTACACACCTGAACAAAAGGTTGGAGGCAGAACATCAGAACCTCATCAGCCAGGATGCATGTTGATAACCGGGCCAAACCAGATGTTCTGTGAAGGTTCTACCGACCCACTGGTCTCCAGCCTGACCCGTTCTATGTTCCTGTTTCAGGCCTACCTGCTGATTGAGGAGGACATCCAGGATCTGTCCCGCAGTGATGAGTACAGGTAAGGCATCAAGATGAATTCTTGTCACACTGGTTCTGTTCTCCAGAACCTCGAGTGTGGGTCAGGCTGGTTTAAATCTGAACCAGCAGATTCACGTTCTTGGAGTCGTTTCACAAAATCAGTAAAGTTTGAAGTTCCTGCAGAACTGAAGTGGGTCACAGGGTCGCCCTGATCTGTCTCAGTTCTGGTCCAGAGCAGAATAATGGGTCAGAACCGATAAGAAGAACCAGGTATGAAGGGGGCCAGAATATGGACCACCATAAAACACGCCTCAGTAACCTGGATCAGAACCAGACTGATCATGTGAACCTGGTAATCACATGAGCTGAGGGTGGGAGGGGCCTGTTCCACCTGTCGACAGGTGTTGACCTGCAGGCCAGTTCTAACCTGAGGGTTCTGCGGGGTCCGGATGCGGTTGCCACGGTAACCTGAGGGTTCTGCAGGGTCCGGATTAGGGGTGGGTATTGCCAAAGAAGTCACAATTCGATTCAAATCACGATACTTTAATTATTGTGATGTATCGAGATGCATTGCGATATTTTAACTGAACACTGTTAGAAGAAATTTCAGCCATTACCAGAGGCTGACTGGTTGTGTATGGATAGTGTCTTCAATTGATACATAACTGAAAGCAACTGAATTCATCTATAGCTGTATTTATTGAAATGACTTTTGGAGGTATTGCCATGAAAACACATATTACTGTTACTGGACACAAATATTATTATTATTGGACTGGACACACTGACCAAAAGTGGTTAGGATTTATAAAACTTAAAATAACAAAATGAGGACGTCTTCAACTACAGAAAATAAGTCCAGTTTACTTTGTTTTTTACTTTTTTTTGGAACAAAATAAGGATAATAGTGCCGTTTACATGGCCTCACTGGTCCTTTAAACAAATGAAGTTGTATTCCACTTGTTTTTGGCTGATGTTCGCCAACCATTCATGCAATTTTATTTATTAATTTTTTTAAATTAATAATCGATACTTGGCGTCAAGAATCGATGCAGTAGACGCGAAAATTAGAGTCGCGATGCATCGTCATGACGATTATTTTGCACACCCCTATTCCGGATGCTGTTGCCACGGTAACCTGAGGGTTCTGCGGGGTCCTGATGCGGTTGCCACGGTAACGTGTGTGCTTTCCAGGGACTGTCCGGATGTGCGGATGGACGAGCTGAAGCCGTTCAGTGTTCCTGTGTGGATGGTGGAGAAGATGCAGCGAGCCATGGAGGCCCAGAGGGACAACGACCCCTGATGATCACATGATCAGCAGGCTCTGATCATGTGATCATTTTTATCTGATTCTTTGGTTTGGTTGTTTCTGCTGTTTCAAAAATAAAATCTGTTTTGTGGATGCTTGTGTTTGTACCTCACCTGTTTCCCAGCCAGTGGCACCACTTCCTGTCATTAGCTGATCATTCTGACATTTTCTTCTGATGAAGGGAAGAGCATAAAGCAGCTTTCAGAGGATCCAGAAGGTTTTGATATGTTTAAAACCCGAGTCGGAATGACGCATTCATCTGTCTTGATGTTTTACAAGTGAGGAAATTAGGAAATCCTATGAAAGCCATATTTGGATATTTCTAGAATTTCTCTTCTCAAGGTGGCAGCATGTTGGAGTTGCTCTGTTTCATTTTGTTCTCATATAACCATATCATCTTTTTAAAACCATTAATTCCTCCTTTTGTGGATGAAAATTGTTTCTGTTGGATAAATATTCCCTCTAGTATTGGATGCTGTGCAGTTTTAGGGTGTTTGCAGATATTTTTTAGTTTGACCTTTTTTATGATGCATAATCAAAAGATAGTTTTTTTCCTCTTTTTTTTTTCCTCTTTTTTTTTTTTTTTTACAACCGGCAGTATTATGTTTCAGTGAGACATGGCTGCAGGATCATATCCCTGACTCCAGCGTCTCTGCCAGGCTTTCTGACCATATAAGCAGACAGGCCTTTAAAGAGGAGCAGCAAGAGCAAAGGTGATGGATAGGCAGCGGTTGTGTAAAGCGGGACGTGTTACTGTGGAATGACGTGTTAGCTGGAACTTTCAAACATACGACTTAGCAAAGCAACTCATCTGTATATTGTTGGTAACAGTATACACTCCACTAACAGCTGTCGACACTGCATGTATCGTTGGTCTGTAAGGTGGTGGCCATGCTTCTGAGCAGGGTTGGTTCATAGAGTAAGGTCCCAACACTCGACCCTACGCTTCTCTATGGAGTGTATACTTGGTGGAAGTGCACACAAGGTGTGCAATATTGGAGAATTGGAACGCTACGGGTTATATCAGTCATAACTGAGACAGTTAAAATGACGGGAGTCACTGCTTTTGCTATATTTACTGCTTAAATTATTAAAATTGCAACAAGTAATTGCTTTGAGGGGAATAAAGTGCAGGAACTGATGTTTTAGAGGATTGGGCAGAGCAGGTACTTCTAAAAAATATGTTGTGCACCTTTAATTAATGAAAGGTGCCCCTTGTGACATTTTCTTTTATTCCAGAAAATAAGTAAAAAAAAGACATTTAATATTTTTCAGAAATATTTCATTGTATTTTTTACATCAGCAGCAGCAGCTGTGAGGTAAAAATAAATCCACAGAGCTGACAGGAAGCATAACTGGATGCTCTTCAGATCAGTCACTTTCAGGTAAGGTAGAATAAAACTAAACCAGCTGCTATTATAGGGAACACCTTTTACTTGGTGAGATGATCAAGTCTCCCAAACAGCTCTAGCATTTATCCACATGTTAATTTACCAGCAGGCTCTACCCTGACCACCTTTTGTCTCCTCTCCACGTTCCAAACCATTCCCTAAAGGTCCTCTTCTGCACTCTCATCACTCTTTCCTCTAATTCCATCATTTTAATTATTTCATAGCAAGATAAATACATATATTAAATATTTATTTAAAATGGATTGCTTTATGCTTACATAAGGTGTTTACAGCTGCTAACATACCTTGATGGAGGCAATGATGGTCATTTTCATGTGGACACCTGTGCTTTTACCTGACCCATTTCAATCCTCAACATTCACGAGGTGCATCGACCATTATGGTGGAACCTGAGGCAGAACCCGGTACCAGATGTTCTGGTGCAGCTGGGATCTACAAAGGGAAATTGTTTGGTGCGAATGGTTTTATAAACCTGAATATTTTTTCCCTTTGTCATTTTCTTTTTCTGGTCGTACGCTTTTAGCCTGGATTCTACGCAACGTTTAATAAATGAGACCCCAGATCTTTTTCCACAGAACCAGCCAGTCTTTCCTCTAACAGAGCAATCCCAGAGGGTTCTAAAGGATCCGTCGGGCCGGTTCTGTCCATTCTGGAGTGTCATCACCTGTCCAGCAGCTGCAGGTAAACACGACGCTCTGATCAGATGGAGGAGGGCCAGTTGTTCTCCAGTAGGTGGAACCAAAGACAAGCAGACTCTTGAGTTCTCCTCGCGGTGAGCGTTTATTAAACGGTACCGGCCCAGGGAGGTTCTAAAGAACGTTCTGCAGTTTCATCATTTAAATTCTGCAGCGATCTGGACTCCTACGCAGAGTTCTCCTTGGTTCTGAGAACTGGCCGCACACATAATGGCAATCACCTGACTCACACGCTGTACAGGATATGACATCACATCTTTATTAGAAAAACGGGGGGGGGGGGGGTCATTCAATTCCCTCCTGTTTGTCTTTGATAGCGACTCGGAACCGTTCCTCCAGAAGCGACAGCTCACTGATCAGGTCTGTGATGGCATTGGTGAACGCCTCCTGGGGAGGACATGACATCATTTCCTGTTAGACAACACTTCCTGTTAGCGTTAATGCATCTTAAGTGTCGTATGCGTCACCTGGGGACTGTAGTCAGGTGTGGTCTGGACTCGGATGACAATCTTGTGCTCCAGAGGATGAGGAACTTTATATCCAGCAAACAGAACCTGAGGATCCTTCAGCAGCTGCCTGGAACATAAACACACCTGGTCAGACAAACTACCTGGAAACTACCTGGAAGTTACCTAGAAGCTACTAGGAAACTACCTGGAAGTTACCTGGAAGCTACCCAGAAGCAACTTGGAAGCTACCAGGAAGTTACCTGGAAGCTAGCTGGTAGTTACATGAAAGCTACCAGGAAACTACCTGGAAGTTACTTGGAAGTTACATGAAAGCTACAATGAAACTACCTGGAAGCTACCAGGAAACTACCTGGACGTTACTTGGAAGTTACCTGGAAGCTAGCTGGAAGCTATTTGAAAGCTACAATGAAACTACCTGGAAGCTACCAGGAAACTACCTGGAAACTACCTGGAAGTTACCTGGAAGCTACCCAGAAGCTAGCTGGTAGTTACCTGGAAGCAACCGGGAAACTACATGGAAGCTAGCTGGAAGTTAGCTGTCAGTGCTGTCTGTCAGACTGGTCCATCTTTGGTACCTGGGGTGGAGGTAAAGAACCGGAACCAATCATGTCTCTAATGGGCCTTTTCCAATCTACCCGGCCCGTTTCTCCACTGTGGGACATTAAAGGAACTCTCATCAGATCACAGATCTATTTTGTCCAGAGTAGGGGAGAGAACGCCAGTGGTGTGGCAACGCTGAGGTCCGTGGAAACGTCCCTGCATCAGGCTGCAGGGAACAAAGAACCTAAAGATCCACCCTAAATGGTTCTAAGCTGAGTTCTCTGTGCTGCTGACGCCGTCACGGCAAAGTGGACATGTGGGACAACCCATCAAGATCTGCGCCGTGTCCATGTGTCTGCAACCTGGCAACCTGCAGCGGCAACCTGGCGCCACCTGTTTAACCTCCTCCTCAGCAGAACCTCTTTGTTCTGTAACATTTTCCACCTTTGTTCCCTTTCTGGTAAATATGGTAATAATGTCTAAACCTGCTTCATGTTTCTTCTAAACTGCAGTTTGGCTTTGCTGTAGTTGGTTGTTCTCAGGTGTTCTAACTGTTCTCAGGTGTTCTGGTTGGAAGGATGGGTTCTAAGCAGACTGAGGGTTCTAAGCAGACAACTACAATGACAAATAAAAGGTTTCTTCTTCTTCTTCTTCTTCCAAAATGTTCGGTGCTGTGGGTCAACTGGTCTCATCACCGATGTCTCTATGGTTCTGTGTGGTGTCAGTAGTGTGTGCTGCCGGACCGGACCGGACCGGACCAGGTGTGCTGTGTGAGTTCTCACGCGCGGATGATGTTCCCCAGCGTGTGGTCCTCCTTGTTCAGGGTGAACAGACAGGCGTTGGGAACCTTGGTGTCTTTGCTGATGCTGATCTTTTTCTCTCCCTCAAACAGCAGGAACGACTCGAAGGCTGGAGGAGCGTTCATCTTCCCGTCCGAACCGAACCTGGACCAAAATCACCAGCCAGGAACCAGGGGAACGCTTCCGCTCCACTGTTTCTCTGCTGGTTCAGAGGCGCATTACTGCCGCCTGGGGGCAGGCGGTAGAACTGCGGCAGGGAGAATCCGCAGCATAAACAGGAAATGACGTCACTACACGTTTACATGTGTCTAAATCACTGAGTGGTCTAAATCTATTTTTCAGATTCAGTTAATCCAAAACAGGTAACAACTGCATTACCCACGTTAATTATTAATGAGTGTGAGGGTAAAAATAAGTTGTTGTATATATTAAATATTATATTGATAAAGTTTAGTCAAAACTACACACACACACACACACACACACACACATTTTTTCGCCATTTTTAAATCTTTTTAATTGGTTAATTTTTATCTCTCAATAACCCTCACTGAAGCATGAAGGACTTTTATGTGTCAAATAAATCTTGATTTTATTTAATTTCATAAACTATGCAGATTTTTACCTTTTGTCTGTGACGTCACGATTAAACGACACCTTACGTAGTTTCCGGTTTTATTTCTTAGCCAATCACAACGTGCCTTCTCCCGTAACAGGTTGTCTCATTGGTCTGTTGTAGATTATGGATTTTTGAAAGTCGGGCGCTGATTGGCTGTTTGGGGAGCAAAGTCAGTTTAAACTGAGGAGCGGCAGAAAGCCCAGTTGGACTTCGAACCGGCAGCATCTCCCCTCGGATTGAGACCGAACCGATACCGAACCTATCCCCGGTGAGTCATGCAGCTGGACGGGTCAGCCGGTGTGTTGTTTGTCTGTCCGGGGACGGTGGGAACAAGCAGGCTAACGGCTGTTAGCATGTAGCTAAACAGGTTTAACGGATTAATCGGGTTCTGACCCAGAGCCCGTGGTACCAGTGGACCGATAAGAGTTCTAACCTTAACTGCAGTCCGGCCCGGTTTGTTTATTTCCTGTCTCTGGTTCTGGTTCTGGTTCTGGCAGCAACCGGACCGCCAGAACCCATGGCCTCCCAGAACCTGGACCCCGCAGCGGCTGCAGCTTCCTCCGCAGCCGCCCTCAAGGGCAGCGAGAGCGGCAGCAGCGCGACCAAAGGCTCGGTGACCAAGAGGTGAGTCCCGAACCGAACCATCCCTGGACCGGTCCAGTTAAAGTTTCCTCTGCCTCTCTGAAGCCGAGTGAAAGGGTTCCTAAGCCTGGTTAGACGTTAGTTTAACCTCGCCATGGCAACACCTAGCCGACCCCTGCAGAACCGGACCGAGGTCCGGAGTCCGAGGTGAAACTGGCTAAACCAATCAACACCTGGATCCAAAGCCCATCCGAACCCAGTCTGAGTTCAGCAACCATTAAGGTGTGGGGGAAGAAGTTCTTGTGGTACCGGTTGGTTCTGATCCAGGCTGCGTCCTCCCAGACCTCTGAGCTGCTGGTGTCTTCTGGACCCGACCTCCATGCTGGTCCTGTAGGAGGTGGAGAGATGCTCCTTCCTCGTCCAGAACCTTGTTCTGATGGTACCTCCTGGTGCTGATGTGGTCCAGCTGGTGCAGCAGCTGATGGCCTGCTGCTGAAACAAATGGTCTGATCATTGTCCGGCACACCTGGGCCCGGATGTCGGGGCACACCTGGGCCCGGATGTCCGGCACACCTGGGCCCGGATGTCGGGGCACACCTGGGCCCATGCTGTGAATGTTAGCCTTTTTGCAGGTAGAGGCTCTTGTGGGTCTGGGTCCCAGCCAGGGTCCGGGTCGGGTCCAGTCTGGTGGTTTGGGTCTGAGTCCTGCGTGTTGGACGTTCTCCTCTGGTACCGGTTCTCCCACTCTGTCTCTCTGTCCGCAGGCTGCAGCAGGAGCTGATGACCCTCATGGTGAGTCCACCGGTTCTGTCGGCCGACCGGGTCGGCTCACACGGCAACAGGAAACCTGCTGGTGACATGATCGGCTCGGTTCTGCTGAACATCCGTCGGTTCTGTGAGGTTCTGTGTGTGTTCCTGCTGCAGATGTCGGGTGATAAGGGGATCTCGGCGTTCCCAGAGTCCGATAATCTCTTCAAATGGGTCGGAACCATCGACGGAGCTCAAGGGACGGTACGTACGCTCCCGTCTGTGCCGTAGGGGAACCGGCTGTCCGTACCGGCCCCTCTGACCCGGTTCTGCGTGACCCGCCTCAGGTGTACGAAGGGCTGCGGTACCGGCTGTCCCTGGACTTCCCGGCCGGGTATCCGTACCAGGCGCCGCGCGTGAAGTTCGTGACGGCGTGCTTCCACCCCAACGTGGACGAGCAGGGCTTCATCTGCCTGGACATCCTGAAGGAGAAGTGGTCGGCGCTGTACGACGTGCGCTCCATCCTGCTGTCCGTCCAGAGCCTGCTGGGAGGTACCGGCGCCGCCGGGTCCGCTTTCACGCTTCTGCGGCTGCTCGCTTACTCTCTCTGTTCTCTGCAGAACCCAACAACGACAGTCCCCTCAACACGGCCGCTGCAGAACTGTGGGCCAACCAGGACGGTAAGCACCAGAACCTCTAGCAGAACCTCTACCAGAACCTCTAGCAGAACCTCTAGCAGAACCTCTCACAGCCACCAAGACGGTGAAAGCAGAACTTCCTGCCGTTGTGAAGCCCGTCTCCCATGGGCTCGGTTCGGCCCGGCCCAGTGGACCCGAGGATGGTTCTGGACTGAGAACACTGCTGTTCCCTGATTGGCCGTCATGGTTTCTGACCTGGGAGCCGAACAAAGGTCCGGTTGGATCTATCAAAGTTCTGGCTGCTCCCGCCGTGGCCAGCCCCATGAGCCCAACTGGAGCGGAGCGGTCTTCCTCCTGGTTCTGTTGCTGGTTCTGCTGTGATCCAGATGTTTATGATTTATTTACTTTTTATTCTTAAGACTAACAGAACCGCAGTTAAAGGCCTAAAGCTGTTCCAAGCAGAGGAGCTTCAGTGGTACCGAACGTGTTCTGATCCGTTAGTTACCCAGTAGCTTTAATATCGAGGCAGCATTGTCACCTGAACAGAACCTGTTACTCTGTAGCCAATCAGAGCACAGTCAGTCTAAGCAGAGCTGTCATTGGTCGTCATATTTGAGTTTTTATTCTCTTCCTGCTTTGATGGAAGCTGTGTTCTGGGGCTCAACCTGAAAACCCGTATTGGGTCAGAACTCTGGTCAAAGTGGGTCAGCGCCGCTGTGATCACAGCAGAGCAGGAAGGAGGTAGGAAAGGAGCCTGGATGCTTCCTCTCACAGCTCCTTCAGCCTAGGAACCTCACAACGTTCCTTACAGGCGCTAAGGAGCTAAAAGGTATCCCACAATCCTTTGCATGAGATGATGTATCAGCACAGCCTCCTCACGGAAATTAAGGAAATGTCCGGAGAGAAGAGTGTTCATCATAGACATTTTATACGTAGACGCGTCGTTGGGCGGGTTCTGCTATGCTGCGATGCGTCAGAGCGTCCGCCATGTTGGATGTGGCAAATCTGCAGTCTGCAAACTGTGACTATTTTGGTAATATTAGTAATTTTACCTCTTTATTACTCCACCAAAAAGTCTGTTCCTAAAGGTTCACATGTGACACGGTTTTATGAAATAATGAAGACCACAATGTTTAGATTTAACAAATTGATCCTTATATTCATAACACATACACATATGTGTGTGTGTGTGTGTGTCTATCTATATGTATAGACAGCTATAATCTTGACTTATAGTTATACATAATCACACAGCTATTTATTTGGCTTATTTATAATACTTGAAAATCTATATATGTACATCTATGTCTAAATACAATAGTCTGTACTGTATGCCAGCTAAAAACCTTGAAAAAGAATGGTCTAACACAGCTTTTTCTAGTGTTGTCTCTCTGCAGCTTTAGTGTGTCCAGTTTTGCATCATGGTGCAGCCTTAGTTTATAGAAGGCAGATACAAGTAGTGAAATCAGCCAGAATACATTTCCATGCAGCACAGGAATGAGGAATCTTCTCTGATCCACGTTCACAATAACAGAACTCAACTTTTTTCTGCCACATACAATATGGCGGTGACGTTGACGTGCGAACCTGCGCCCTATGACGCGTCTACGTATATAAGTCTGTGGTGTTCACTGCTGTGTGGTGGTGGGGGCTGATGGGAGATGTAGTCTAACTGCTGTTTCTGCCGTTTCTCTTGCAGCCTTCCGAGCTCACCTCCACGCCACGTTCCAGAAGTGAGACCGCTCCTCGCCTTCTTCCTGTCGTCTGATTGTATCATATTTTTATGTGTGTTTGCCTCTTTGTGTTAATAAAGTTTTTAATTCAGCGGGACTGTGTGTGTGTGGACTACAGATGATCCCATAGAGATTTATTTCCAGACCTTTTTCTTGAGAATTAAAAGTTTGGTGTCCTCATAATTTACATCCGATCAGTAAAAATGTCGGGCTCCTGAAAATTCTGCTAAATTCTGTGCTTTCAGAACCGGGTCTACAATGGCAGTGCACGCTAACCCCTGCGTCACCAAAGCACGCCCTAATTCAGACTTTTCTCTGCATTAACCACAAGCAACACAAATGGCCTGTAGATTAAGATGTTTGGAAACAAGAACTATTTAAAACAAGAAATTTTACTTTTGGTCAAATTATTATTCAAGAGAATATCTTGTTAAGTTGGACATCAATCCTTGAACATGAAGTCAACCAACAAACGCGTCTATGTAATAGTCTGACCAGAACTTAATTCCTGAAAGCTTCTGGTAAAAACTATAATTATATAAACTCTAAAACAAAATTAGATAATTTCACTGCTACTCTCTTGCATGTGGAGGCAAACTCACTTTAAACGCATTACCGACGCCTAAAGGACACGTCTGATCCATTATTACATATCCATTACATATTGCTAATGCAATTAATCATCCAATCCTAATTAGGCGCCCGCCTATGCATTGAAAATGCATGGCGGAGGCCTTATGTTATGCACCTAATAAGGGTCCATCACCGTTAATACAGGCCGAACCGTAGGGTCTACCCCCACATACTATACATCAAAACGTTCGTCTCGACGCCGTGAAGCGGGCTTTTTGTACTTGACGCCATTTAAAGTTACCGTGGTGACAAAATTAACCAAAGACCACTTCTCAAAACCACTTCCTAGACACAGTTGACCTCGCAAAAATACAGACCTCAGCATGGCACTTTTTTTTTGGTACAGTGGTTTAGGTGTTGGACTGGTGCACCAAAGGTCGCAGGTTCGCAACCCGCTGGGGGTACCCAATATTTTTTATTTATTTTTTACAAGTAACAAATAAACAATGTGAACAACTGATATAAATGAATGAATGATGAAAAAATTGCAACAGCAAGAACTACCCCCCGGCCAATACAGCACCACTCACCTGTGGGAAATGGCACTACACACCATTTTTGTCAAATGTTGAGTTCTGGGCCCAGATTTGGTGAGGCTTAGTTGCTAAAGGAGGCCGATCTGACACATGGCCTTTGGTGAGCTTTGGTGACATTAAGTATTGGCACCCTTTTTGAGGAACTTCCCAGTACAGGATTTGGACCAAACTAACAGAGTACAATCACCCGGTGATACTGGACACAACCATGTTAGCAGCTAACGCTTAACATGTTGCTAACCGGAAGTAGCTCTAGGAAGGTCTCACCAACTTCTGCTTCACAGAGTTTGTACTTCCTTTAGTAGTTTGTAATGCCTTTATCATTTTTATTCACATATTTCATTTTTTCATGCTACATTGAAGTATTTAATCATGTTTTAATAACACCAATTTTCCATGCTGCTTGGATGCAGACCTTCTCCTGTCGGCTGGTTTTGACAAAGACAAATCCTTTTCACACTCAGAAGATTTGATTTAAAATCCCCAAGCGATAGAAGCCTACGACCAAGGAACTCGGAAGCTTTGCCTTTGACGGTTACGCGCACCACCAGGCGGGCGCCTTCTTCAACTTCTTCAGAAGTTGAACGTTTCTAGTTCTGATTTAATTTTAGAACCATCATAATGAAATGCAGGCTTATGGCACATTGAAAAGTTTAGCAATATCATTTTGTGAGCTTTATAATATTCATGTTTATCTGTCATTTCAACACACGTTTCCTTGTGTCCTCAACATTTACATTTAATTAATCCTGTTATCTTCAGCTGTCACTTTCTACATGTTGTATTAATTAATCCTGTATATTCTTCAGTGATGGTATCAAGGTGTTGGTTGTTCCTGTAATACTTTATCAGCTGGTTCTGCTGTTCTTTATATCTCTCTCTGCAGGTGTAGAAGCAGACTCAGAGGATGTTATATCACTCTCTACCTTTCTTCTCTCTTTCACATTTTCTCCCTTTTAGCATTTTGTCTCTTTCTCTCCTTTTTTCCTCTTCTACCTGTTTCTGTGTCCATTGAACATGAAATAGTGCCAGAATAAAATCTAATAAAGCTTCTTGCAGATATAAACCAAGGGGAGCTCTATGGTGAAAGCAGTAAGGCTCCACTGGTGAAAGTAAAACCTGTTGGCATTAAGATAATTCTTAAAGCTACACTGACAGAAATAAAACACACACTTCACATACGTTTTATTTCTTTAGGAGTTTATTAATCTGTAGTTAAGTTACCTCAATGCAGGGAAGCTTTGCTCTGAGGATGACAGAGAATCCTTTTCTAGCCATACTACTGACTGCGGGTACAGACCAACCAGCAGGGGGTGCTGTTGTTGCATCTAGAAGATCTGGATTTTCTGGACAAAAATAGAAAAGGTTGTTTTTGTGGAATTGAGTGGAATGTGGCTGAGCGGGCGAAGCCAGGGTAAAAGGGGTGGCAGCCTGTGGGATTTGAACCAGGGAACCTGCAGCCCTTCCAGGACGCAGACGCCTTAACCACTAGGTTAGACGTAGAAGTTTCCGGGCCTATCCGACACAGCTGAACCCGCAGCATGTCCCCTGGCAGCAGGCAGACACCTTCCTGCTGCTACCGTTGGAGACCATCTCCACCTCCATCATGTCCTCCAGGCTGTCCTCTGGATCTTCGGGGTCGCTGAGAACTTCGGCCCAGGCCGGCTGGGTTGCCTCCACCGACCAGAAAGCTACTGGAACCTGTAGAACAAGTTAAAGTTAACCATGGTTCTGGTGTTCCACAGGTTCTAACAGGCTTGTGACTCACCCTCTGTTGCAGCTCACTAAGCAGCGACTCCAGCCCTGCAATGTGATTGGTGAGATCAGGACTCGGCTCTTCCTCCAAAACTAGCCAAGGGATCTGGACCAAAGCCACCCGGGCCGCCAGACCTACCAGACCGTCGGTGCATCCTGAGTGGACCGGTAAAGAGGGGCCAGAGAGAAATGTCAGGCGAGCCAGGCTGAAGAGATGTTTCTTTACAGTTTGAGAAGACATTTATGTTAAAGAGGACATGTGGGCTGCAGAAAGTGGAGCTGTCATGCTTCCTGCCTGGCTTCTGTTGCTTGTGGGGCTGCTGGCTCCACTCCACTGTTAATTAGTGGAGCAGCCACACCTGCGCTGACGTTAATTACCTGCATTGTTTTCACCTGTCGCTCTGCCTTTAAACACCTGCCTCTCTCAGCCAGTTGCTGCCAGCTGCTGCCAGCAGGCTTGGTTGCGTCACCTGCTCCCTGACCTGAGCCTGTTTCTGGATTCCCAGGCTCTCCTTGCCACCGCTTAGATATCTGACTCTGGACATAACCTCAGACTGTTTTTTGGTTTTGATCGCTGCCTAGCCCCGTGGACTTGTCTACCAGCACATTGCTTCGCGGTTCCCTGCCTCTAGTCCACCCTCACAACCTTCTGCTGCTGTAAACAGTCTGTTTCATTCCTCCAGCTCCCCACGCTCTCTCTTCTTCTTCTACTATAGTGTTTCTGGTAGTTTACAAACTTTGTGTATTACCACCATCAACTGGACGGAGAAGTAATTCAGAAATTCATTTTTCCTATATATCTCTCAATGTTAAAATAATTATATACATACTTATACACTCACACATACATAATAAATCCTCAGCTAGTTTTGTTTCTTTTAAATATTTAATAAGTGCTTGAAATATATCATGTGGTTGATGCTTCCCTAATAAATTAACCATATTTACTGAACTCCCTGTTACCCTTTCCAGTTCTTTCCTCTCTCTTATATATTATCTACAATAAATCAACACATGTTCTACTCCTGTTTCCCCACAATAAGAACAATCACCTGATCGATGTTTCCCTATTATTTTTAAACCACTATTTAAACTAGTATGCCCAATCTTCAACCTGTTAATCCATATTTCCTCTCTCCTATTCATTATACTATTATTTCTTATGATTACTTCCTTCTGTATTTTATGTAAATGCCACCTTCTTCTAAATTCCATCTCTCCTGCCATATATTATTTATTTTATCTTTGATAATTACTTTGATCAGGGAATGATCACCCCCCCAATCATTCCCTGACAAACATCTCAAAATATTAATACCTTTTTTTACATTTATCAATAATATCTTCTGTATATTCAATTCAATTCAATTTTATTTATATAGCGGCAATTCATGAAACATGTCATCTCGAGGAACTTTACAAAGTAAAATCAATCATATTATACAGATTGGTCAAACATTGTCCTATATAAGGGAACCAGTTGATTGCTTCAAAGTCCCGACAAGCAGCATTCACTCCTGGAGAAACAATACACCTAGGTACCTTACAATATTTACCTGTTTTAATTTATGTCCATATAATCTAAGATCTACTGTAAGATTAACCCTTTTTCTTGAAAAACACATTACTTGTGTCTTCTCAACAGACAAATGAAACCCCCATTCATGTGACCATCTTTCAACCGTATTAATTGCTGATTGCATTCTATTTTTTGAAATGGTTAATATTGCCTCCTCTCATCCATAATGCCCCATCATCTGCATATAATGCTTTACTAATTTTAAAATCTATAATCTATATCAAAAATATCATTAATCATTATAATAAAAAGCAATGGACTACATACACTACCTTGTGGAGTTCCTTTTTGTATAGCATAAATATTTGAATAATTTACGGCAACTCTTACTTCTATTGTTCTATTCTTTAAAAAATCCTTAATCCAATTAAACATTTTCCCTTTTATTCCCATTTTATCCATCTTATTTAAAAAACCCTCCTTCCAAAGCATATCATACGCCTTTTCAGTATCAAAAATATAGCTAAAAGAATTTCTTTATTTACCTGAGCCTTTCTAATTTAATTTTCTAAACAAACAATTGGATCTACAGTTGTCCGTCCACTCCGAAAACCACTCTAAGGAAATAAAAGACCTCTTTTTTCTATTTCATACATTCATCTCTTAGTCATCATTCTCTCCATCAATTTACATAAATTAGATGTAAGAGCTATAGGCCTATAACGTTTTACCTCTCATTTATCCTTACCTGGCTTTACTATCAGTACAACGACTGAATGTTTCCAACTGGAGGGCAATTCACCTTGTTTCCATATTTTATTGTATAACTTTAAAACTATTACTTTAGCAGCATCTGATAACTGTTCAATCATCCTATAGCATATGCCATCTTTACCTGGAGATGTATTCTTAACTCCAATCAATGCTCTATTCATGTCAAACAATGTAAAGTCTTTATCTAAGACACATCTATCTACCTCTTTCCTATTTAAGATTTCTCTATTATCTTCAATTTTCAATCTCCATGATAATTCTTCATTTGATAAATTTGGAGAACTGTGCACTTTCACGAAGGACCAAGCAAACATCTCTGCTTTTTCTTTGTGTGTTATAGCTCCCCACGCTCTTTCATGCCAGCGCCACGTTTTTGTTCATTAGTTGTATTTTAAATAAACCTTTGAAGTGTTTACTGATGTCTGGATGAATTATCGGGTTCTCTGTCTGGTGCATTACATGTTTTGAGTTTCTCATTATTTACATCCAACTTCCCCCTCCTTTGCTCCTGTTCTGAGGAGCGTCTGAGAGCAACTCATTTTGGTGCCGTCTCTTTAAATCCATGGAAGGAGGCCCTTCCCACCCCGCCCCCTTCCGGTCGCATTGCACCCCATTTGGCCATTTTTGTAGTCTGCAGGGGGACGGTCTGATGCATTGTGTAGGTTAATACCCAACAACTAAACATTTTCACTGATCCTCTGGCAGCTTCAGCATCCTTCAGTTTGGACTATAAAATCACAGCAAAAATAAAAATGTCAGATTCGCAAAATTGGTAAGCTGGAAGTCCATGACGTTGTTTAGCAGCCCTGCAATAAATACCGTGATGTAATTGTTGATAAAACATAACAGAGAGCAGAGAAAACTGAACGGCTTGAATAGTATAAGCCACACAGAATATAAACAATTTCTATGCAGCTCCTGGTCAGACTACATTTAACTGTTCTGCTCTCCTGGAAACTCCAAGGACACAACAACATGGACTAAAGGGCTAAAAATTTAGATTTTGCATATGTCCCCTTTAGAGAAATGACTGTGACGCGGTAAATGCTTCAATCTGCCCTCTGGAGGGAACAGTCTGCAGCTTCTGATGGTTTCCTCAGAGCTCTGAACTGAACCTTTATCAGGTTCTGGAAGGTAAGTCTGCCTCAGCCAACCACAAACTCCAGGGCAACGCCAACTACTCACCTGTGTTTACCAACGAGCGTCTGTTTGAGCGCTGAGTCAGAGGAAATTGACCAATCAGATCCTTGGCCTTACGTAGGTCAGACAGGAAGTTCTCCACCGCGGACAGGAAGAGGACCCAGAGACGTTCTGAAGCCTGTCTGTCCTCCACAGCTGTTGGGGCGGAGTCACAGGCTGACAGCAGGCGAAGCAGGCGATCAGACAGGCCTGCAGAGGGACAGGGCAGGTGAGAGACAGACAGACAGGTAGCAGACAGGTGAAAGACAGACAGGTGTTACCTGAGCAGATCCGGTGAGCCAGCGCTCTTGTCTCATCGATCTCTTCCCGTAGGAAGCTGCTATCAGCTGAACTTCCGAGCGACGCCACCAATTGTTGGAAACAGGAAGTGACTCGACTCAGAGCGTTCTGAGCACGTGCGCACTCTGTGTGCTGTCGCCGCCGCCTTGCTGTGAGCTCGTCCACTGAACGACGCCAGCGACTCATGATGTCCCCACCTGACAGGAAGAGGCAGTTCATGGTTGTAACAGCGTGGTGTACCTGAGGCTCGCCGACCAATCACACCGCACCTGCCTTTGCCTGTAATGCCGTCTGAGTTTTTGTAAATGACTCGCATTCATTGAGGTTTAAATAATAGTCTGTTTTAGAACAGGTGGTTATCAGTTATAGTGATCAGCTGATATTTACTGAGCAGGTGGAACCTTCAGAGAACATCCTACAAACAATAACCTACAACCAGTTAAGAACCTGATGAAAACAGAGTTAAATTTACATTCAAATTCAAGTCATGAACACTTTATTAATCCCAAAGGGAAATTTAATGGTGGTACAACTCATGTTTTTAAGGTTTCTTCAATGAGCTGTTAGAGTAACCTAGGTAAGCCCGTGCATTAAGGCAGTTTTGTTGATAAGTTATATGTTTGAATGTTTCAGCTAACATTTCAATATCCAAGTTGCAAAGACCACACTTTACAGTAATATGTCCTGAATTACACCATCTGTTGTTCACAAAAGCAGCTAATCCACCTCCTTTGCTCTTGCTACTCCTCTTTAAATCTGTCTGCTTGAAGAGGTAGAAATCTGAGCTGAGACATTGGAGTTGGCGTTATGATCCTACAGCCGCATCTTTTATGATCAATGGAAGAGATGACTTTAACTTCCTCCTTCTCCCCATACTCTGCAACCATGACATGTCCTTTTCAAGTCATCTGGGATTCTGGGTTGTAGGTCAGGTATCATTTCATCATCTGCTCCGGGGGGGTGGGTGGGTTGGGTTGATGCATCCCAGCAACTGTTCAAAAGTTTACAAAAATAACAGCCAAACTCCTTTCAGCTGCACAGGATCCAAAACCAGAGGGAGAAGCTTCCAAAAAAGCAATGTTTTAACCAGATAACGGAGAAAGATGTTTTTAGAAAAATAATTCAGAAGGAATATAATAGAGCTACTCTAATCTCCAACAAGCTGCCACCTGATGCATCACTATTCTAGAAAAGATGCATTGTAAAGAGTATTTAGAGGAAGCTGTTGAAATTATTCTGCAATCAGAACACTAGCCTTCGAGGTACAATCTGTAGGGAAATCCTACTGAGCATCCAGAACATTTTAATCTGTAAACAACAACTTGTAACTAAAGCTTCTGAAGAACATGTTAAAGAGAAACTCATGAGATGTGTTGTTTTTTACCCGGGTAGAGTCCAGAGGAATAGTGCCGTCTCAGCTGCTGCTGGTCTCTACGCTCCACTTTCTTCTGTGCTGGAGGACTGAGGTGTAGGCGGGAATCTGTTACCACTCAACTTCTGATGCTCTCCAGGGAACGTCATGTTTTTAATTAATACTGGTAGAACAGCTGAGTCCTGATTCTTCTGGGCTCCCAGGAGGGTCCGCCTCCATGTCAAATTTCACCTGTCCAGGTGGAACATGTCATGGCACGTGTGTTTACAGGCAGGGAGAGAGTGCTAGGGTATGGTCTCTTCTTTCCATGGAGGAGATGGAGCATAAACCTGTTACATCATAACAGGACTAATGTTTTGTATTGCACTACTGGAATGGAAACAGGAAATAAATTCTAAACAAAGCAATTATTAAAGTTTCAAATTAAACCAAACCTGAAAATGTTCTTCCTGTAATAGAACATTAGTTAATTATTTAAGAAGTTCTGCAGGTTTAAAACCAAGCCAATTAAGGTACGTTCTCCTTGTAGTAGAACATTATTCCCTTTTCTGCCGGCCCTACTCTGGCACGCCCTGCTCAGCTTTACTCGGCACAGGTTGTGGTTCAGCAGGCCTAGAAATGCCTGGAAGAGGGAAACGCCTCTTGTAGGTGTGGCCTTTATCCCTATTCCATGTCTTGTTTGCAACATTAACACTTTATATAATTAAAAGTTAAGAAATTATTATAAAAATGGAGGGGCCGAAGCATGGGGGGAGGTACCTGTTCTGTGAGGTCTTCACAGAACAGGTACATTTGGACTGAGCTTAAATAAACTACACTGGACCTATGTATATAGTACTGACAGCTCAAAGTACCTTTACACTAGAACCAAAATCCCTCCGCCACCCTGACACCCTTCACCCATGCACCAGTGCTGCAGTTTCCTACTGTTTCCTGTCTTTGTGCTAAGCTAGGCTTAGCATGGATCCATTTGGCTCGGAACGCATACCTAGCTAGTTGCAGATTATGTCATCGCTGACTTTCGCCATTCCAGTTTCCCTGGAAAAAGCATGGACGCTTGCACAAAAGTCATTACAAATGCAGCCAACCTGAGCCTCAGAGTGCGCTTTAAAATCACATTTTATTGCAAAATCATTGTCTTTTTTTAGCTGTCGTGAACCGTTCAGCTGAACGAGAAACATTAAACAAAAGGTAGCGATCCTTCATTGCTCATTTAGCCACTATGGCTGCTGTTGTTAATAAAAATAATACTGTTCTACATGATATTCTATGCATACAAACAGCGCTGAAACCTTTTGTCTAATGAACACTGAAAAGGAGCACATGTACGACTGACCGCCTCCTACTCTGCGACTCGTAATTCTGGCTTTAGGGACCATTCCAGTTCCAATTTCCGACTTGGAGGTTGGAAATTTCAACAACCGAGGACAAATGGAAGGCAGCATTACGAGCCCTTTCTCTAGTCGTTATGTGAAAATAGGCTAACACTATTCCAATATTTCAAGTCCTTGTGCTTAGCTTGCCTTCCATTTTCCATTTTCCATTCATTATTCTAAACTTAACACTTTCTTTCTGTCTTTTTGCTAACTTTGACTAATACATTCCCTCCTTATGCCATTTGTGTGCAAAGCTAGGCAGATGCTTTACCTGTTTTTAGTCTTCTTGCTAAGCGGGGCTAGCACTTTGCCACACTGAGCTATATAATACACTGGAATGCTGATTTTCCTGAAAAACTGAAGTCACTGGCCGCCATCTTGCTACTCCCTACTCTCACAGAATCCCACAGGATTTGGTTGCAACAACAAGCAGTTTTCTGGCTGAGTGAAAACGTTTCACAGGTAATTCTACAGTCAGTGGATGTACTAACACTATCAACTACTAGGAAATTAGGTGCTGAAATATTTTACATCCATCCATCCATTTTCCAAACCGCTTAATCCCTCATGGGGTCGCGGGGGTTGCTGGTGCCTATCTCCAGCGTTCACCTGGCGAGAGGCGGGGTTCACCTGGACAGGTAACCAGTCTGTCGCAGGGCAACACAGAGAGACAAACAGGACAAACAACCATTCACACCTAAGGACAATTTAGAGAAGCCAATTAACCTAACAGTCATGTTTTTGGTCTGTGGGAGGAAGCCAGAGTACCCGGAGAGAACCCACTGCGCCACTGTGCAGTATATTGTATATACATGTAAAATATATATAATATTTTACAAGTTATTCATATTAAATATATATATGTATATATAAGTATGTGTATATGTATATATGTATATATATGTATACACATATGTAAATATATGTTTTTGTATATTGTTATTTATATATTTATAAATGTTAAATATATATATTTAAATTTAAATGAATAAAATGCAAAATATTTCAGCACATGACTTTCTCAGTACTTGATAGTTTTAGAACATAACATAAAGTATATGACATTTGACATTTTAAAAGTCTTAAGCCCCCCCCTGAACATGAGAAAATCCTCGTTATTCGATGCTATAGCGCACATATTCCCTAGTTACTGGGGGGAAATAGGGAGTACCAATATGGCGGCTGGTGGCTTCAAAGCGACTCGTTCTAACAGACGGTGATTAGCACTCCAGTGTATTATATAGCTCAGTGCTTTGCCAGCATTTCTTGTGTTTGTCCCAGGTTAGCCTAGCCCCATCCTTTATTACCGGTCCTTATGCTAAACTAGGATATAATTTCTCTGTTTCATGTCTGTTTGTCTTTTTTGATGGGCTGTAATAAAATGCAATTTCCCCCTGGAGGACAAATAAACAATTCAGTTCAGAGTATTTGATGCTTAGCACCTTCAATTCAATGTGCTTGTTTATTCTTTATTAAAGGAGCAATAAGTAATAATGACACCTAGTGTTTCAAACTGGAACAGCACACACAGCAGCGTGCCGTTTCCTCAACGGTTCGTTGTTGCTGTGAAACTTTTACTTCCACAGTACGGCTCTATGGCGTTGTTTTCTGTTCTGTTCTGGTTCTGGTTCTGGTCCGCTTCTCTTCCTGGCTTCCATGTCTGCAGGCTGCTGCTCTTTTACCAAAATAAAATACCAAACGCTGCGCTCTGTGTTGGGAACCCTGGGAGCTCTCTGATTGGCTCAGGAACCAGGAAGTAAACACGGGCTGCACTCTGAACCAAAGCAGTTCTGGACCGTAGCTCTAGGTGTGAAAGGAGAGAAACGAGACTAAGACGTTGAAGGAGAGGATGGATTACAGGGAATGTTACTAACATCCCGGGAGACAAATGAGAATGATTTAGGTTGATTTTACTGTAAATATCTTACTTATTGCTCCTATAAACTTTATCACTAGCAGTAACTGGTTGAGGGGACAGTAAGAGCAGAAGTCTGTTAAGGTGCATTC
This sequence comes from Fundulus heteroclitus, assembly GCF_011125445.2. Lineage (NCBI taxonomy): Eukaryota > Metazoa > Chordata > Actinopteri > Cyprinodontiformes > Fundulidae > Fundulus > Fundulus heteroclitus. Next base: position 696,909 of record NC_046380.1, on the reverse strand, counting down.
ATTCACACAATCACAGCTTTACACATAGAATGTTACACATGTGTTTATGGCACGTTATTAGCAACATATTAACAGGAGTTTACAGCCTGTCCAACTGCACATGAAATCCAACATCTACAGATGAACCTGTCCTCTGATTGGTTAACAGTCAGTGGTGATCAGCTGGTGATCAGCTTCAGATCAAAGTTCTCTGGCTCTAATGAAGACGTCTCCTGGTCCTTCTCTGGCTGTTTTGGCAAAGAGAGGGTGCTGGTGCTCAAAAAGGGAAGGAGCGTGTTGGGTCGGAGGATTCAGCTCTGATGGTGTCGTTCTGGTTTCAGTTCTGTGGTTCTGGTGTTGAATGTTGGATGTTAGGTGTGATCCCCACATCAGCTCTTCTTGTCATTGTGGCAGCACTCTTCCTGCTGCCCAGACGGCGGCCTACGCTGCTGTCAGGGCAGCCTGCGCGCCGCTATGGCCTCCCGCACCTCCTGACATATGCACTGACAGAATCCGTAGAGGACGAGCAGCAGCAGCGTGGACGGGACCAGACTGACCAGCACCACGCCCATCAGCAGCTGACCAATCATCAGCAGGTAGATCCCCAGTGGCAGCGAGCTGAAGTACACCTGGAGACACACAGCAGCACGAATCACACACCTGTGCACGCTCACCTGAGACAGACCTGATGTCCCAGCTGACTGGTTCAGATGTTTCCTGTTGACATGGTCTACTGTGTGCAGAACCGGCTGTAATGGCTTAAACATTTCTAGCTTTAGTGGTGTTGGGTGTTAGTGCTACTGATGCTACGAGCTACTGTGTGTGTCACTGAAACGTCCTTCTAGAATCACTGACCATACACAGCGCCCCCAGCAGGCAGCGTGGAAAACTACGGGATGTCCAGGCGCGACACTTCTGAGTTGGCAAGTTGCAGGGCAGAGAGTCCAGGCTGGGGGGGCGGTAAAGACCCACCACATTGAGCATGCTCAGTGAGTCAGAGGATGGAGAATCATCTGGGAGCTCCATGATGGTGATAACCAGACAGTCTGAGGAACGGTGAGAAGTGTCTGCTCCTCCTCCTGCAGCCACAGGGACGGCAGCGTTAGATCTGAGTCAGAGGAATAGAGACAGGTACAGGTGACGTCTCACCTTTCAAAGCTGTGGGAGTCAACACCACCTCAGAACCTCCCCCCCCTTTTCCTGCTGCTACTCCTTCCTGCTGAGCGCGGTCCTGACAGGACAGAACCGCCATGATGTGCCGGTCGTCCTCCATCAACCACACCTGAAGGCACAAGAAGGCAGGATGACTAAACTACAGGTGAGAGTTTATTAATTAACAGTAAGACAGAAAAACAACCTTATGAGACTCAGTTCAGTTTATACAGTCTAGAAAGCATTGATTCACTTTGCAAACTAAAAAACGACTTATACACAGAAATATAACTTAAATTCAGTCAAATCTTTCAGACTGTTTCCAAGTCCATTACATCCAGTCCAGTTGAGTTTATCCTCCAGGTTGGTGAGAAAGTTTCCTCTCTAAGGAAACCCAGCAGGTTGCATCAAGTCTCTCCAAGCAGCATTCACTCCTCCTGAAAGAGCGTAGAGCCACAGTGGACAGTCGTCTGCATTGTTGATGGCTTTGCAGCAATCCCTCATACTGAGCATGCATGAGGCGACAGTGGAGAGGAAAACTCCCCTTTAACAGGGAGGAGAACCCTCGCTGTTCATGGTGGTCGTTAGTATTAATGTCGTCGCTCGTCTAACTTTCCCCTGGACTAGCTCAGAGGAAATCTTCTGGTTTGTCCTCAGCAGCTGTCCCTTCAGAAACTATGGAGGACGCCATGAACTCATCCAGGCTGTTGGCAGCAGATCCTCCACAGCTGGTCCACTGCTGTGATGTCCTCCCACAGGTTTCAGGCTTTAGCTCTGGCCTGTCATCAGGCATCGGTTGGACCGTGACTTGATCGCAGAACAGCGTGATAGGCCCGGCTTACTGTGGCGGAGCAGGGATCCAAAAAGTTCCCATCTCTGGTTGGACACTTTATTCCCAGTTTGGGTTCTTGGTTTGAGACGTTTGTTAATGTCACCAAGAACAATAACAAGGGAGTCCGGCTTTGTCTGCTCCACACTACAATTTAGCTGTAGGAATTATGTCCTTTCATTGCATAAAAATGAATAAAACATGCATTTTTTATTACCTTTATAGCTTAAAGCACTGCTAAAATTCTCTATTACTTCTGGCCAAACTTATTAGGAGCCACATGTGGCCCCGGGGCCACAGGTTGCCGGCCCCTGGGCTAAAGCAACAGCAGCACTTATAGTTGGCCTTGAGTTTAGATCCGGTTGTGTTTCCTGGATCAGGCTTTATGTCTACATTAGTTATTCCTTCTGTCTCGCTGCTGCTTGGTCTGTTTTCATCGCAGGATTCTCTCCATGCCTGATTTATCTAGTTCCCCTGCTGCAACCTTTTCTAAGTTTCTTTATCTTTTCATTGAATCTCAGCATCACATTCTGTGCTCGGGTCCTTCTTCAGCCGTATCATGACAGCAACAAGAGAAAAAGCAGAAACTTCTCATTTTAAGAGGGAAAAATAAAGGTAAATCTGCTGGTGAAGTTCTAGCGCTCTGCAGTGGAACGACCTGGGCTACAGTTCGTTACGCTGACCTCTCTGCCATCATTGCTTCTGTCTGACCTCTCTGCCATCATTGCTTCTGTCTGACCTCTCTGCCATCATTGCTTCTGTCTGCTCTCTCTGCCATCGTTGCTTCTGTCTGACCTCTCTGCCATCATTGCTTCTGTCTGACCTCCTCAGGAAGCCCTTACCTCCTCGTCAGGCACGTAGGTCTCGTGGCGGCAGAACGGGCAGCTGATGACGGTTGGTGAAGAGTCGCCTGGAAGCAGTCACAGGACAGTTTTGGATGATGGAAACTAACAAAGCCCTCTCCTGCTGGAAGTTTAGCTCGAAGCAGAACTATAATTATTAATCGATGACCGCGTTAATCGGACCAGGAACGGAGGCCTCAGTAGAGTTCAGATAAGTATCAGCACACCTGGCAGGTAAACTCACCCATGTCCACCATCTTCTTCAGACACTTGGCGCAGACCCGGTGCAGACAGCCCAGCAGTTTGGGTTTCCTGCTCCGCGTGTTGTATCGGTTGTAGCAGATTTTACACTCCAGTTCCTCCACAGTGTAGACCAGAGACTGCGCCCAGGTCTGAACCTGAACACAACAAACCATGCAGGCTGTGAGTTCCTGAACGCACCATGCAGGCTGTGAGTTCCTGAATGCACCATGCAGGCTGTGAGTTCCTGAACGCACCATGCAGGCTGTGAGTTCCTGAACGCACCGCGGCAAAGGGTCTGAGTCCCTCGCTGCGCCACAGAGACGTGCAACAATAACCTCTGTTAGGCCCTGAATGCACCAGAGTTATTTCCTCAGTCCTTGAATGCACCACATTTATGTTATTAATCCCACAATGGGGAAATTACTTGTTACAGCACCACCAGGAAAAAAAAGCACCTAAGTTAATATAGAAAATACAAAATAGACTAACAAATCTTTCAAAATAAAATACCTGTAGAAATATAATAATAAAAGAAAAGAAATCTAAGAAATTTTAAATGTAGAGATTTGTACAGGAATATAAATGTTGATTACAGACCAATAAATTAATACGTCTTTTAGACTTGAGCATCAATTAAAGTGAAGATTTTAATTTTTGTCGTCTATTTGCAGACTTTTCAGCTCTGACTGTGACTCTTTATTCAGAAGTTTTAACGCGTCAGCTGCAGGCAATGTTTAATGATCAGTAAAGCTGGGAATTACCTTCACACAGTATGTTCAGGCCCTCCCTCTGCAGAGACAACCCAAAACATGAAGCAAGGGATCATGGGAAATCTCACCTGGCCTTCAATCTCCTGGCCAAGCTCTGCCTCCTTCAGCCGGTTCATCTTATTGGTCGTTGCTCTGACCTAAAGAATGGTGGGGGCGGGGTTTAACACAATGGATCACCTGACTCCGAGGAAACAAACAAAAATAATTGTATACATTAAAATAGAGAGAAATCAAAGGAAGTTCCGTAGAGACAAATTTGCAAACACACCTGAGACCAGGAGAGCAGCTCAGTCAGACTGTGGAGGACGTCCGTCCGTCCAATCAGGAAACCAGATGTCCATCTAGAGACATGTTAATGGATTGATTTTAAATTATGCTTTTCTAGTCATACTGATCACTTTAAGATATAGTCGTATTCACCTAATCTCACTCAGTCATACACAAAACACAGGTTAGCTTCCAAAAGGGGAAGAATTGAACCTCTGACCCTCCGATTAAATGAAGACTGCCCACTAAGCCACAGTCGTCCCCGATGTCACATGAGAGACAGACAGGTTAAAGCGGTTCCACATGAGGGACAATAAAAAGACACCCAGGTCTTCAAGACATGCCTGTAGTCTTCCTAACTGATTGGATTCATCAAGATCTACAGATAAAAATAGCCCAGTATCATCAGTATATACAGTATATAGTCATATTCAGTTAATAAGATTACTAGTGAAAGGTTCATGTCAATAACTCCATATGAAACCCGTTATATAGATCAGACTGATGCTTAAAAGCTTGTTTTTCTGTTAATTCTGAAAATTCTCTGCTTACAGCAAATGAAAACACAGCATTTAGGGTTAAATTATTACGTCAGACCAATAAAAAAACATTTTAATACAGAAATGTGGTTTAATAAAAAGTGTGTTTGACACTTGCTTAAATATATTTTCAAATGGTTCTTTTAATCTGACAAATGAGCCTCATCAGAACACATATTCTAATATATTGAACATGACTGTAGTAAAGAGAAAGCACTGAACTCTGCGGTACTCTACAAGTAACCTGGAGCATGAAGGAGATTTATCATTTATATGAACAAACTGGGCTACATGCAAACTCCATGCACTTTCTGCATGTTCTCTCTGTGCATGGTGTCCAGGTGAACCCCTCCCCTCATCTAACGACAGCTGGGGACCAGCCCGGCTAGCCTGCAATAAGTTAGCATAAAGGATGGATGAATCTGTCCGACAGATCAGATTTAAACCAGCCTAATGCTTTCCCCTTAATCCCTACAGTATGCTCAAGTCTTTGTAGGAGAATATTGTGATCAACTGTATCAAACGCAGCACTGAGATCTAACAGGACAAGTACAGACACAAGTCCATTATCTGAGGCCATGAGAATATCATTAGTGACCTTCACCAGAGCTGTTTCAGTGCTATGATGAGCTCTGAAGCCTGACTGAAACTCCTCAAGTAGGTCATTACTTTGTAAATGTTCACAAAGTTGATTAGCAACTACTTTCTCAAGAATTTTAGATAAGAAAAGAAGATTAGATATAGGTCTGTAATTTACTAACTCATCTTGATCAAGAGATGGTTTCTTAACTATGTGTTAGGTTTATCATATATAAAACATAA